>NC_135533.1:147700726-148000726 GCF_045843805.1 Urocitellus parryii
AGAGCCAGTTTCAGTCCCAGTCCCAGTGGGCTCACTTGTTTGCATTTACCAAGGACTGAGTCAGTCTTTCTTGGTACCTACTGATGTGAGGATGCCCAAATGCCAGGAAAGCTCTGAAGAGGGGTCTTTTCTGAGAAAGCAGGTATTGAGTGGCTTACTGGTGGCTCCTGACAACCTCATTGAGTAGGCTAAGGAGGCCAGATCTGAGAGAGGACGGGCCATTTTGGGGGAACATTGTATGGCCCACCAGTCAGAAGACACTCTGGATAGTCACAGACCTACTTGGGGGAAGGAGGTGCCTTAGTGGGTGTGGGTGTGAGTTTATGGTTTTGTGTCATGTTCTGAGAATAGGTAGGAAAGGCAGTTTGTTTGGTTTGGAGTGGACTGTTTCTAGTAAGTCGTTTGACAAGGCGAGTGTTTCTATGTCTGTGTATCCCACTGTATCCCTGGTTGTAGACATTGGAAAAGAGAATGAATCAATGGATGTGTCCTGTCTAGTAGAAAACTTCCCAGCATTCATCCTTTCCAATTTATGAATGGACTGGGGCTTGCCTTATCTATGGGCAACACCTACTATCTTGCTAAGTTCCTGTTTTCTTCCTGAATTCTGGCCACTCTCCAGAATAGGCTCATGGTTTTGTGTCCAAGATATGTACCACCTCCCAGCTCTGTGACATGGCCATGTACTGGATAACTGAAGGGAATGGAAAGCATCTCAGAAAACTCAGATATCAGTGTGACCAGTAAAGTGTCAGTGGAGAAACCCTGCTTTGGGCCTTTTGCTTACCTATTGTTCTGTTGCCCTGACTCTCAGGAAGGTCTTTGCCTCAGACTACCCCTTCGTGAAGCCTGAAGTAAACAGTTTTCAAATGGAAATGAATGGGCATCACCTGTGGCTTTTTGCTTAATTCCTGTGCTAAGGGATGTATGTGAATCAGCCTCTTGGCCCTGTGTGAGGCTGTGGCTTAGATTCTCAGCACCTGATGGATTAAAGAAAGATCCCATGTGTGCATCCAAAGCCAAAATGGCAAAAAGAGCAGTCATTGTGGATGAAGTCTCTCGCTTTCCTCTGGAAAGTTCCTGACCTGCATCAAGTGAGAATAGGGATCCTTTGGGTCAAATGAGTTCTTCAAAGCCCTGCAGAGGCTAGCCCATAGGTTCTTGGGTTTTCTCATGTCTCCAATTCACACAAAGAATCTATACCCGAAAGTCAGTAGGCCTCAAATTGGAGAAGCAGAGCAGTATTAATGGCAGGCGTATTTGATCACTCCTGGTTCACAGGAAGGGTGTCCAGGCCACCCTGACATTAGGCAAATGAGGGGCAGGGGAGCTTATTCTAGACACTGTCTTGGGCTGCCCCCCTCATGGAAACTTCCAGCCAGAGGTTATGATGAGTGTCTATATGGAAGAAGATGAGGGCCATGTGGCAGTGTTTTGGTTTGAATTTTGGGCATTTGTGAGGCATTTGGAAGGGATGACCTGGTCCACCTGGGCTTGAACTCTGGCGTGATTCCCCTTAGAGACTGAGTTCTGGAACTGAACTCAGAGAAGTATTGCCATGAATTGTGTTGGGATTTTAGGAGGCCACGCATGAGAGTTGTCCCTTGGAAACTGAGATCTAGGCCCAGGGTGGCTTTCCACAGAGCACTGGGAATCTCAGCCAGGATATCACATGATTTTATTCTTAAAGACCTGGCAGCCATAATTGAGGGTCAAAACACACATGGACCTCACATTGTAGACCCCAAATGGGCCTGGTTTGATGTGACCTTTTGGCCAGTCTTGGGAAGCCTTGCCTCTGAGTTTTTCTCCAGAGCTTTCATTGAAATGAGCTTCCTCACCATTTAGTGGTTCCTGAATGAATAGAAACCCACAGTGCCTCCAAGTTCATCCTGGAAAAATGGCTTGATAAATACCATGAAATTTTTGAAATTCCCATGACCAGGTGGCACTGGAGAACCTTTGGATGTCCTGTTGCTGATCATGAGTGTACCAGACAGTGCCTTGATTGACTGGGTTTCATGAAAATGGTGTAGAACAGAGATGCCAGTAAGTTGGAGCCTGCTGATGAGTGGGCCTAGAGCAGTGGTGTGCAGGTGTGTGATAAAACATCTGTGGTGGGGCCATGTGGATCTGCCATTGGCTTCCACATGGCTTGTGACTGACACGGTGCGGCCAGCAGACCCTTATATGTAAAGGCATCTTGTTATATGGAGAGGTTTCCGGGCAATGTTCAGAATCAGGTTGCTATGGTCAAGGGGGCAAGCTCTGTGGGATAGAAGCCTGGTTGGTGCATTCTCCTAGGACCCTGAGTCAGCACACGTGACAGAACTCCCTCCAGCACTGTGTCCCAGTTGAACTCCTTGTATTTCATGAAGCAAATAGGAAACTCCCATTGAAGCAGCAAGAAACACCAGGAAAAGTGGAGGATGACCAAATGGCCTCAGAGTCCACACGGGGAAACACTTAGACCCCAGTCTCCACAGTTGACTTATAAAGAGAGAATTCAGCACTGCTGCCTCATGTTCATTGGAAAATCAGAAACCATGTCCTCCAGGTCACATAGATGCAAAAAAGCTTTGATGGTCTCACTACAAAGGAAGATAAAGCTCCTGACAACAACATATATTTCAAGGGTCCAACCTCAGAGGCAGTTTCCCAAGAAGACTTTAGGCCAGCAGAGCTCCATGTTTGTGGAGTGTTTACCCTGTCCCTTACTTATGGAAACTCCTCTACCACCTCCAAGCTTGTGAACTCCTGAGCATTTTCCATTGTATATATGTATTCACAGATTTTCTAACTCTTCTCTTAAAATTGTGTCTTACTTGGGGCAAAGGTAATGTCAAGGCATTGTTCTTGATGAGAGTGGGAAGATTTTTGTGTAGCACATAATTGCATACACATTGGATACATTTTCCTATTTTCCATTCAAAATACTGAATCCCTGACACTAACCCATACCGTCCTAGACTCTGATTACCAATCCTGATATGATGGAGGAAAATAACCCAAAGAGAATAGCAATACATGCAGTTCAGAGGAGGCATGGTGTATAATTGGACTTTCCTTTGGCATTATAAAGGCTAGGTGTTATAAATCTAGTCCAATTGAAGAGAAGTAGTTCTCCATGTGTTTGTAAAGTTAACAAATATGTGAATTCCTGTCTCCCTTTCTCTGTAGCCTATTCAGCACATGTATTTTTACATGCACATATAGAATCCTACCTGGTATCCCACATACATTCTTGTGAGGAGGCTGACATGGCAGATACAATTTGTGAGAAGAGATCACTCCTCCTAAACGCTGTTGGAACTGAAAATTCAACCTATGGGTGAGCTTTCTACTTGAACAACATGATATATAAATCCATATTCAGTAAATTAAATATTTTTGGATCTGTGGATGATATATATTTCATGATGAATTTTGATTGGCATATATATTTCTACTTTTGAAAGTCTCTGTGTGTTTGTATTGTTTGAATGTGTGTATATATATATATAAATATATATATATACACACACACACACACACACACTCTCTCTCTCTCCAGATTTTTCAAAGTATGAAATATATGTGTCTTATTATACACTCCCTAAATTCATTCATGTTCAGGTATGTGGATTTATAATTATCTTTTCAAAAAATTATACTCAGAAATATTCATCCACATGAAATACACATTTGTTTCCTAGTGTATGGTGCTTAGAAATCCTAATATTTCTACAGTAACTGACCGAGTTTAGCATCAATGCAAGTAGATTCCTATGATACATGATATGTATTTTGACGTTTCTTTTTTTTCGACACTGGTACATCACTGTTTCTTCAGTTGATGCACAGCATAGGATATATATTTCATCCACAAGTTCACAATTTCCAGGCATTTGGTTCACTTTCAATCACTTCCTGCTTCAGAACACATGTACTCTTGTATATTTCTGGACTGGCCTTTTCATGAGACTTCTTTCCAAACACATTATTTTCGATTTCCATAATCACTTTTCAAGCAAATCTCACACAGCCTTCATGGTAAACCAGAACCCTAACATTACCATTAGATATATAACTGGTTGGAATGAATGATTTTGTATCAATATTTGATTTCCTATATATTTTCAGGTATCAGTTCAATCCATTATGTAAATTGGAACCAGTTATATTATTTATTCACAGTATGGTCTATTCATGCATTGTCTCTATATTCATAGACCCAGGGTTCACCTATTGGTGCCCCCAAATACTAATCAATACGTCTTCAAGATATTGCTCCCAGAAATGGTGGAAGAAATACTCATGTCACCTGATCTACATATACATTTAATCACAGTGATATTCTGGACACATAATGCAAAGTTCACACTTATGATCGTACCAAAGTCTAAATGCAAAGTGAGCATGGATTACTAAAACATCCTTGTCCAGGGGCTTAATGCTCTTAAATATCAATCCTATTGGTGACTACACAGTTGCTTCGTCCTAAGATTACATATTCAACCTCAACCCTGTTTAAAATATCTAATCCTATCACTCACTTTATACTTTGACTGATTTCCCAATGTCTCTATTGATATCTGCTTTCCTACATAATTTCCCATATTCATTATTGTGACTGACCCTTCACATGTGCTGACATTTACATCTACTCTCTAACTGACACCCTACTGCTAAAGAACTTTAGGTCCAAATGTTATACTGACTCTTCTTCCTAAACCTACTATCTTCCTAATCCTACCTACTATCCCTTTTTGACTGGATGTTCTCTTCCACATTCAATCATCCAAGGTACAAGGTCTTATGCCATTGCATATCAATTTATCTGAGACATCTGTGCAGAAAGTAATTCAAAGCTAAGTATCCCAGTCAAGGGCCCAAAGCCCTTCTGGGCTTCAAAACTTACTTAGTTTTCTGTTTTCATACATATACTTCACCTATATATTATTATAAATATCACAGGTTCCCAATACCATTCTTCATCCAGTAGAATGATTCCTAACCCAAATCAAACATGTTCTTACCCCTAACCATACACTGTTCCCTGAATCCAACTTTACAGAAGAGCAGGGACAGAGTTGGTCTTACAATAGAGGAATGTAGGGGATCTTCCACATGCTGAGAACTCAAAGGTCCATGCAGAAATGATCCCTGGAGAAGATGTAGGCAGCTCTGAAGGACATGAGAGAGCAAAAGTCATCTTCCATGGCAAACAACCTGGTCAGGATGAAGGGTTGTGTCTGAATGAGCCGCACTCTTCTTAATGTAGACAAGATGGACCAAACCAGGCCTGTGTGGAAAGCTGTTCCTGGGTGCCTATGGAGGATATACCGTTCTAACTTGTGAAAGTGTCACAGGAAGCAGGGGCAGCCTCCATCTCATAGGACCCTTGGAAGCAACTGTTAGGACAATTTGGTTGCCAAGGCAGTGACCTCATTCAGTTCCTGAAGGAAGTGACCTCACCTCACTTCCTTGGTGATGGAACTCTCTGAACTTGGCAACCAGGAAGCCAGGCACCCAGAGCCAGTTTCAGTCCCATTCCCAGTGGGCTCACTTGTTTGCATTTACCAAGGACAGAGTCAGTCTTTCTTGGTACCTACTGATGTGAGGATGACCAAATGCCAGGAAAGCTCTGAAGAGGGGACTTTTCTGAGAAAGCAGGTATTGAGTGGCTCACTGGTGGCTCCTGACAACTTCATTGAGTAGGCCAAGGAGGCCAGATCTGAGAGAGGACGGGCCTTTTTGGGGGAATATTGTATGGCCCACCAGTCAGAAGACACTCTGGATAGTCACAGACCTACTTGGGGGAAGGAGGTGCCTTAGTGGGTGTGGGTGTGAGTTTATGGTTTTGTGTCATGTTCTGAGAATAGGTAGGAAAGGCAGTTTATTTGGTTTGGAGTGGACTGTTTCTAGTAAGTCGTTTGACAAGGCGAGTGTTTCTATGTCTGTGTATCCCACTCTATCCCTGGTTGTAGACATTGGAAAAGAGAATGAATCAATGGATGTGTCCTGTCTAGTAGAAAACTTTCCAGCATTCATCCTTTCCAATTTATGAATGGACTGGGGCTTGCCTTATCTATGGGCAACACCTACTAGCTTGCTAAGTTCCTGTTTTCTTCCTGAATTCTGGCCACTCTCCGGAATAGGCTCATGGTTTTGTGTCCAAGATATGTACCACCTCCCAGCTCTGTGACATGGCCATGTACTGGATAACTGAAGGGAATGGCAAGCATCTCAGAAAACTCAGATATCAGTGTGACCACTAAAGTGTCAGTGGAGAAACCCTGCTTTGGGCCTTTTGCTTACCTATTGTTCTGTTGCCCTGACTCTCAGGAAGGTCTTTGCCTCAGGCTACCCCTTTGTGAAGCCTGAAGTAAACAGTTTTCAAATGGAAATGAATGGGCATCACCTGTGGCGTTTTGCTTAATTCCTGTGCAAAGGGATGTGTGTGAATCAGCCTCTT
Source organism: Urocitellus parryii (assembly GCF_045843805.1). Lineage (NCBI taxonomy): Eukaryota > Metazoa > Chordata > Mammalia > Rodentia > Sciuridae > Urocitellus > Urocitellus parryii. The sequence continues at coordinate 147,707,184 of NC_135533.1, forward strand.
GGCCCTGTGTGAGGCTGTGGCTTAGATTCTCAGCACCTGATGGATTAAAGAAAGATCCCATGTGTGCATCCAAAGCCAAAATGGCAAAAAGAGCAGTCATTGTGGATGAAGTCTCTCGCTTTCCTCTGGAAAGTTCCTGACCTGCATCAAGTGAGAATAGGGATCCTTTGGTCAAATGAGTTCTTCAAAGCCCTACAGAGGCTAGCCCATAGGTTCTTGGGTTTTCTCATGTCTCCAATTCACACAAAGAATCTATACCCGAAAGTCAGTAGGCCTCAAATTGGAGAAGCAGAGCAGTATTAATGGCAGGCGTATTTGATCACTCCTGGTTCACAGGAAGGGTGTCCAGGCCACCCTGACATTAGGCAAATGAGGGGCAGGGGAGCTTATTCTAGACACTGTCTTGGGCTGCCCCCCTCATGGAAACCTCCAGCCAGAGGTTATGATGAGTGTCTATATAGAAGAAGATGAGGGCCATGTGGCAGTGTTTTGGTTTGAATTGTGGTCATTTCTGTGGAGGTTGGAAGGGATGACTTGGTCCACCTGGTCTTGAACTCTGGCGTGATTCCCCTTAGAGACTGAGATCTGGAACTGAACTCAGAGAAGTATTGCCATGAATTGTTTTGGGATTTTAGGAGGCCACGCATGAGAGTTGCCCTTGGAAACTGAGATCTAGGCCCAGGGTGGCTTTCCACAGAGCACTGGGAATCTCAGCCAGGATTTCACATGATTTTATTCTTAAAGACCTGGCAGCCATAATTGAGAGTCAAAACACACAGGGACCTCACATTGTAGACCCCAAATGGGCCTGGCTTGATGTGACCTTTTGGCCACTCTTGGGAAGCCTTTCCTCTGAGTGTTTCTCCAGAGCTTTCATTGAAATGAGCTTCCTCACCATTTAGTGGTTTCTGAATGAATAGAAACCCACAGTGCCTCCAAGTTCATCCTGGAAAAATCCTTGATAAATACCATGAAATTTTTGAAATTCCCATGACCAGGTGGCACTGGAGAACCTTTGGATGTCCTGTTGCTGATCATGAGTGTACCAGACAGTGCCTTGATTGACTGGGTTTCATGAAAATGGTGTAGAACAGAGATGCCAGTAAGTTGGAGCCTGCTGATTAGTGGGCCTAGAGCAGTGGTGTGCAGGTGTGTGATAAAACATCTGTGGTGGGGCCATGTGGATCTGCCATTGGCTTCCACGTGGCTTGTGACCGACACGGTGCAGCCAGCAGACCCTTATATGTAAAGGCATCTTGGTATATGGAGAGGTTTCCGGGCAATGTTCAGAATCAGGTTGCTATGGTCCAGGGGGCAAGCTCTGTGGGATAGAAGCCTGGTTGGTGCATTCTCCTAGGACCCTGAGTCAGCACACGTGACAGAACTCCCTCCAGCACTGTGTCCCAGTTGAACTCCTTGTATTTCATGAAGCAAATAGGAAAGTCCCAGTGAAGCAGCAAGAAACACCAGAAAAAGTGGAGGATGACCAAAGGGCCTCACAGTCCACACGGGGAAACACTTAGACCCCAGTCTCCACAGTTTACCTACAAAGAGAGAATTCAGCACTACTGCCTCATGTTCATTGGAAAATCAGAAACCATGTCTTCCAGGTCACATGGATGCAGAAAATGCTTTGAGGGTCTCACTACAAAGGAAGATAAAGCTCCTGACAACAACATATATTTCAAGGGTCCAACCTCAGAGGCAGTTTCCCAAGAAGTCTTTAGGCCACAGAGCTCCATGTTTGTGGAGTGTTTACCCTGTCCCTTACTTATGGAAACTCCTCTACCACCTCCAAGCTTGTGAACTCCTGAGCATTTTCCATTGTATATATGTATTCACAGATTTTCTAACTCTTCTCTTCGAATTGTGTCTTACTTGGGGCAAAGGTAATGTCAAGGCATTGTTCTTGATGAGAGTGGGAAGATTTTTGTGTAGCACATAATTGCATACACATTGGATTCATTTTCCTATTTTCCATTCAAAATACTGAATCCCTGACACTAACCCATACCATCCTAGACTCTGATTACCAATCCTGATATGATGGAGGAAAAGAACCCAAATAGAATAGCAATACATGCAGTTCAGAGGAGGCATGGTGTATAATTGGACTTTCCTTTGGCATTATAAAGGCTAGGTGTTATAAATCTAGTCCAATTTAAGAGAAGTAGTTCTCCATGTGTTTGTAAAGTTAACAAATATGTGAATTCCTGTCTCCCTTTCTCTGTAGCCTATTCAGCACATGTACTTTTACATGCACATATAGAATCCTACCTGGTATCCCACGTACATTCTTGTCAGGAGGCTGACATGGCAGATACAAATTGTGAGAAGAGATCACTCCTCCTAAACGCTGTTGGAACTGAAAATTCAAACTATGGGTGAGCTTTCTACTTGAACAACATGATACATAAATCCATATTCAGTAAATTAAATATTTTTGGATCTGTGGATGATATATATTTCATGATGAATTTTGATTGGCATATATATTTCTACTTTTTAAAGTCTCTGTGTGTTTGTATTGTTTTAATGTATATATATATATATATATATATATATATATATATATACATATATATATATATACACACACACACACACACACACACACACTCTCTCTCCAGATTTTTCAAAGTATGAAATATATGTGTCTTATTATACACTCCCTAAATTCATTCATGTTCAGGTATGTGGATTTATAATTATCTTTTCAAAAGATTATACTCAGAAATATTCATCCACATGAAATACACATTTGTTTCCTAGTGAATGGTGCTTAGAAATCCTAATATTTCTACAGTAACTGACCGAGTTTAGCATCAATGCAAGTAGATTCCTATGATACATGATATGTATTTTGACGTTTCTTTTTTTTCGACACTGGTACATCACTGTTTCTTCAGTTGATGCACAGCATAGGATATATATTTCATCCACAAGTTCACAATTTCCAGGCATTTGGTTCACTTTCAATCACTTCCTGCTTCAGAACACATGTACTCTTGTATATTTCTGGACTGGCCTTTTCATGAGACTTCTTTCCAAACACATTATTTTCGATTTCCATAATCACTTTTCAAGCAAATCTCACACAGCCTTCATGGTAAACCAGAACCCTAACATTACCATTAGATATATAACTGGTTGGAATGAATGATTTTGTATCAATATTAGATTTCCTATATATTTTCAGGTATCAGTTCAATCCATTATGTAAATTGGAACCAGTTATATTATTTATTCACAGTATGGTCTATTCATGCATTGTCTCTATATTCATAGACCCAGGGTTCACCTATTGGTGCCCCCAAATACTAATCAATACGTCTTCAAGATATTGCTCCCAGAAATGGTGGAAGAAATACTCATGTCACCTGATCTACATATACATTTTATCACAGTGATATTCTGGACACATAATGCAAAGTTCACACTTATGATTGTACCAAAGTCTAAATGCAAAGTGAGCATGGATTACTAAAAACATCCTTGCCCAGGGGCTTAATGCTCTCAAATGTCAATCTTATTGGTGACTACACGGTTGCTTCGTCCTAAGATTACATATTCAACCTCAACCCTGTTGAAAATATCTAATCCTATCATTCACTTTATACTTTGACTGATTTCCCAATGTCTCTATTGATACCTGCTTTCCTACATAATTTCCCATATTCATTATTGTGACTGACCCTTCACATATGCTGACATTTACATCTACTCTCTAACTGAAACCCTACTGCTAAAGAACTTTAGGTCCAAATGTTATACTCACTCTTCTTCCTAAACCTACTATCTTCCTAATCCAACCTACTATCCCTTTTTGACTGGATGTTCTCTTCCACATTCAATCATCCAAGGTACAAGGTCTTATGCCATTGCATATCAATTTATCTGAGACATCTGTGCAGAAAGTAATTCAAAGCTAAGTATCCCAGTCAAGGGCCCAATGCCCTTCTGGGCTTCAAAGATTACTTAGATTTCTGTTTTCATACATATACTTCACTTATATATTATTATCAATATCAAAGGTTTCCAATACCATTCTTCATTGAGTAGAATGATTCCTAACCCAAATCAAACATGTTCTTACCCCTAACCATACACTGTTCCCTGAATCCAACTTTACAGAAGAGCAGGGACAGAGTTGGTCTTACAATAGAGGAATGTAGGGGATCTTCCACCTGCTGAGAACTCAAAGGTCCATGCAGAAATGATCCCTGGAGAAGATGTAGGCAGCTCTGAAGGACATGAGAGAGCAAAAGTCATCTTCCATGGCAAACAACCTGGTCAGGATGAAGGGGTGTGTCTGTATGAGCCTCACTCTTCTTAATGTAGACAAGATGGACCAAACCAGGCCTTGTGGAAAGCTTTTCCTGGGTGCCTATGGAGGATATACCGTTCTAACTTGTGAAAGTGTCACAGGAAGCAAGGGCAGCCTCCATCTCATAGGACCCATGGAAGCAACTGTTAGGACAATTTGGTTGCCAAGGCAGTGACCTCATTCAGTTCCTGAAGGAAGTGACCTCACCTCACTTCCTTGGTGATGGAACTCTCTGAACTTGGCAACCAGAAAGCCAGGCACCCAGAGCCAGTTTCAGTCCCAGTCCCAGTGGGCTCACTTGTTTGCATTTACCAAGGACTGAGTCAGTCTTTCTTGGTACCTACTGATGTGAGGATGACCAAATGCCAGGAAAGCTCTGAAGAGGGGTCTTTTCTGAGAAAGCAGGTATTGAGTGGCTTACTGGTGGCTCCTGACAACCTCATTGAGTAGGCCAAGGAGGCCAGATCTGAGAGAGGACGGGCCATTTTGGGGGAACATTGTATGGCCCACCAGTCAGAAGACACTCCGGATAGTCACAGACCTACTTGGGGGAAGGAGGTGCCTTAGTGGGTGTGGGTGTGAGTTTATGGTTTTGTGTCATGTTCTGAGAATAGGTAGGAAAGGCAGTTTGTTTGGTTTGGAGTGGACTGTTTCTAGTAAGTCGTTTGACAAGGCGAGTGTTTCTATGTCTGTGTATCCCACTCTATCCCTGGTTGTAGACATTGGAAAAGAGAATGAATCAATGGATGTGTCCTGTCTAGTAGAAAACTTCCCAGCATTCATCCTTACCAATTTATGAATGGACTGGGGCTTGCCTTATCTATGGGCAACACCTACTATCTTGCTAAGTTCCTGTTTTCTTCCTGAATTCTGGCCACTCTCCAGAATAGGCTCATGGTTTTGTGTCCAAGATATGTACCACCTCCCAGCTCTGTGACATGGCCATGTACTGGATAACTGAAGGGAATGGAAAGCATCTCAGAAAACTCAGATATCAGTGTGACCAGTAAAGTGTCAGTGGAGAAACCCTGCTTTGGGCCTTTTGCTTACCTATTGTTCTGTTGCCCTGACTCTCAGGAAGGTCTTTGCCTCAGACTACCCCTTCGTGAAGGCTGAAGTAAACAGTTTTCAAAAGGAAATGAATGGGCATCACCTGTGGCTTTTTGCTTAATTCCTGTGCAAAGGGATGTATGTGAATCAGCCTCTTGGCCCTGTGTGAGGCTGTGGCTTAGATTCTCAGCACCTGATGGATTAAAGAAAGATCCCATGGGTGCATCCAAAGCCAAAATGGCAAAAAGTGCAGTCATTGTGGATGAAGTCTCTCGCTTTCCTCTGGAAAGTTCCTGACCTGCATCAAGTGAGAATAGGGATCCTTTGGGTCAAATGAGTTCTTCAAAGCCCTGCAGAGGCTAGCCCATAGGTTCTTGGGTTTTCTCATGTCTCCAATTCACACAAAGAATCTATACCCGAAAGTCAGTAAGCCTCAAATTGGAGAAGCAGAGCAGTATTAATGGCAGGCGTATTTGATCACTCCTGGTTCACAGGAAGGGTGTCCAGGCCACCCTGACATTAGGCAAATGAGGGGCAGGGGAGCTTATTCTAGACACTGTCTTGGGCTGCCCCCATCATGGAAACCTCCAGCCAGAGGTTATGATGAGTGTCTATATGGAAGAAGATGAGGGCCACGTGGCAGTGTTTTGGTTTGAATTGTGGTCATTTCTGTGGCGGTTGGAAGGGATGACTTGGTCACCTGGTCTTGAACTCTGGCGTGATTGCCCTTAGAGACTGAGATATGGAACTGAACTCAGAGAAGTATTGCCATGAATTGTGTTGGGATTTTAGGAGGCCACGCATGAGAGTTGCCCTTGGAAACTGAGATCTAGGCCCAGGGTGGCTTTCCACAGAGCACTGGGAATCTCACCCAGGATTTCACATGATTTTATTCTTAAAGACCTGGCAGCCATAATTGAGAATCAAAACACACATGGACCTCACATTGTAGACCTCAAATGGGCCTGGTTTGATGTGACCTTTTGGCCAGTCTTGGGAAGCCTTGCCTCTGAGTGTTTCTCCAGAGCTTTCATTGAAATGAGCTTCCTCACCATTTAGTGGTTCCTGAATGAATAGAAACCCACAGTGCCTCCAAGTTCATCCTGGAAAAATGGCTTGATAAATACCATGAAATTTTTGAAATTCCCATGACCAGGTGGCACTGGAGAACCTTTGGATGTCCTGTTGCTGATCATGAGTGTACCAGAGAGTGCCTTGATTGACTGGGTTTCATGAAAATGGTGTAGAACAGAGATGCCAGTAAGTTGGAGCCTGCTGATGAGTGGGCCTAGAGCAGTGGTGTGCAGGTGTGTGATAAAACATCTGTGGTGGGGCCATGTGGATCTGCCATTGGCTTCCACATAGCTTGTGACTGACACGGTGCAGCCAGCAGACCCTTATATGTAAAGGTATCTTGTTATATGGAGAGGTTTTCAGGCAATGTTCAGAATCAGGTTGCTATGGTCAAGGGGGCAAGCTCTGTGGGATAGAAGCCTGGTTGGTGCATTCTCCTAGGACCCTGAGTCAGCACACGTGACAGAACTCCCTCCAGCACTGTGTCCCAGTTGAACTCCTTGTATTTCATGAAGCAAATAGGAAACTCCCAGTGAAGCAGCAAGAAACACCAGGAAAAGTGGAGGATGACCAAATGGCCTCACAGTCCACACGGGGAAACACTTAGACCCCAGTGGCCACAGTTTACCTACAAAGAGAGAATTCAGCACTGCTGCCTCATGTTCATTGGAAAATCAGAAACCATGTCCTCCAGGCCACATAGATGCAGACCAAGCTTTGATGGTCTCACTACAAAGGAAGATAAAGCTCCTGACAACAACATATATTTCAAGGGTCCAACCTCAGAGGCCGTTTCCCAAGAAGTCTTTAGGCCAGCAGAGCTCCATGTTTGTGGAGTGTTTACCCTGTCCCTTACTTATGGAAACTCCTCTACCACCTCCAAGCTTGTGAACTCCTGAGCATTTTCCATTGTATATATGTATTCACAGATTTTCTAACTCTTATCTTAAAATTGTGTCTTACTTGGGGCAAAGGTAATGTCAAGGCATTGTTCTTGATGAGAGTGGGAAGATTTTTGTGTAGCATATAATTGCATACACATTGGATTCATTTTCCTATTTTCCATTCAAAATACTGAATCCCTGACACTAACCCATACCCTCCTAGACTCTGATTACCAATCCTGATATGATGGAGGAAAATAACCCAAACAGAATAGCAATACATGCAGTTCAGAGGAGGCATGGTGTATAATTGGACTTTCCTTTGGCATTATAAAGGCTAGGTGTTATAAATCTAGTCCAATTGAAGAGAAGTAGTTCTCCATGTGTTTGTAAAGTTAACCAATATGTGAATTCCTGTCTCCCTTTCTCTGTAGCCTATTCAGCACATGTATTTTTACATGCACATATAGAATCCTACCTGGTATCCCACGTACATTCTTGTGAGGAGGCTGACATGGCAGATACAAATTGTGAGAAGAGATCACTCCTCCTAAACGCTGTTGGAACTGAAAATTCAACCTATGGGTGAGCTTTCTACTTGAACAACATGATACATAAATCCATATTCAGTAAATTAAATATTTTTGGATCTGTGGATGATATATATTTCATGATGAATTTTGATTGGCATATATATTTCTACTTTTTAAAGTCTCTGTGTGTTTGTATTGTTTCAATGTGTGTATATATATATATATATATATATATATATATATATACACACAGACACACACACACACACACACACACACACTCTCTCCAGATTTTTCAAAGTATGAAATATATGTGTCTTATTATACACTCCCTAAATTCATTCATGTTCAGGTATGTGGATTTATAATTATCTTTTCAAAAGATTATTCTCAGAAATATTCATCCACCTGAAATACACATTTGTTTCCTAGTGAATGGTGCTTAGAAATCCTAATATTTCTACAGTAACTGACCGAGTTTAGCATCAATGCAAGTAGATTCCTATGATACATGATATGTATTTTGACGTTTCTTTTTTTTCGACACTGGTACATCACTGTTTCTTCAGTTGATGCACAGCATAGGATATATATTTCATCCACAAGTTCACAATTTCCAGGCATTTGGTTCACTTTCAATCACTTCCTGCTTCAGAACACATGTACTCTTGTATATTTCTGGACTGGCCTTTTCATGAGACTTCTTTCCAAACACATTATTTTCGATTTCCATAATCACTTTTCAAGCAAATCTCACACAGCCTTCATGGTAAACCAGAACCCTAACATTACCATTAGATATATAACTGGTTGGAATGAATGATTTTGTATCAATATTAGATTTCCTATATATTTTCAGGTATCAGTTCAATCCATTATGTAAATTGGAACCAGTTATATTATTTATTCACAGTATGGTCTATTCATGCATTGTCTCTATATTCATAGACCCAGGGTTCACCTATTGGTGCCCCCAAATACTAATCAATACGTCTTCAAGATATTGCTCCCAGAAATGGTGGAAGAAATACTCATGTCACCTGATCTACATATACATTTTATCACAGTGATATTCTGGACACATAATGCAAAGTTCACACTTATGATTGTACCAAAGTCTAAATGCAAAGTGAGCCTGGATTACTAAAACATCCTTGTCCATGGGCTTAATGCTCTCAAATGTCAATCCTATTGGTGACTACACAGTTGCTTCGTCCTAAGATTACATATTCAACCTCAACCCTGTTGAAAATATCTAATCCTATCACTCACTTTATACTTTGATTTTCCAATGTCTCTATTGATATCTGCTTTCCTACATAATTTCCCATATTCATTATTGTGACTGACCCTTCACATGTGCTGACATTTACATCTACTCTCTAACTGACACCCTACTGCTAAAGAACTTTAGGTTGAAATGTTATACTCACTCTTCTTCCTAAACCTACTATCTTCCTAATCCTACCTACTATCCCTTTTTGACTGGATGTTCTCTTCCACATTCAATCATCCAAGGTACAAGGTCTTATGCCATTGCATATCAATTTATCTGAGACATCTGTGCAGAAAGTAATTCAAAGCTAAGTATTCCAGTCAAGGGCCCAAAGCCCTTCTGGGCTTCAAAACTTACTTAGTTTTCTGTTTTCATACATATACTTCACCTATATATTATTATAAATATCACAGGTTCCCAATACCATTCTTCATCCAGTAGAATGATTCCTAACCCAAATCAAACATGTTCTTACCCCTAACCATACACTGTTCCCTCAATCCAACTTTACAGAAGAGCAGGGACAGAGTTGGTCTTACAATAGAGGAATGTAGGGGATCTTCCAAATGCTGAGAACTCAAAGGTCCATGCAGAAATGATCCCTGGAGAAGATGTAGGCAGCTCTGAAGGTCATGAGAGAGCAAAAGTCATCTTCCATGGCAAACAACCTGGTCAGGATGAAGGGTTGTGTCTGAATGAGCCGCACTCTTCTTAATGTAGACAAGATGGACCAAACCAGGCCTGTGTGGAAAGCTGTTCCTGGGTGCCTATGGAGGATATACCGTTCTAACTTGTGAAAGTGTCACAGGAAGCAGGGGCAGCCTCCATCTCATAGGACCCTTGGAAGCAACTGTTAGGACAATTTGGTTGCCAAGGCAGTGACCTCATTCAGTTCCTGAAGGAAGTGACCTCACCTCACTTCCTTGGTGATGGAACTCTCTGAACTTGGCAACCAGGAAGCCAGGCACCCAGAGCCAGTTTCAGTCCCAGTCCCAGTGGGCTGACTTGTTTGCATTTACCAAGGACAGAGTCAGTCTTTCTTGGTACCTACTGATGTGAGGATGACCAAATGCCAGGAAAGCTCTGAAGAGGGGACTTTTCTGAGAAAGCAGGTATTGAGTGGCTCACTGGTGGCTCCTGACAACTTCATTGAGTAGGCGAAGGAGGCCAGATCTGAGAGAGGACGGGCCTTTTTGGGGGAACATTGTATGGCCCACAAGTCAGAAGACACTCTGGATAGTCACAGACCTACTTGGGGGAAGGAGGTGCCTTTGTGGGTGTGGGTGTGAGTTTATGGTTTTGTGTCATGTTCTGAGAATAGGTAGGAAAGGCAGTTTGTTTGGTTTGGAGTGGACTGTTTCTAGTAAGTCGTTTGACAAGGCGAGTGTTTCTATGTCTGTGTATCCCACTCTATCCCTGGTTGTAGACATTGGAAAAGAGAATGAATCAATGGATGTGTCCTGTCTAGTAGAAAACTTTCCAGCATTCATCCTTTCCAATTTATGAATGGACTGGGGCTTGCCTTATCTATGGGCAACACCTACTAGCTTGCTAAGTTCCTGTTTTCTTCCTGAATTCTGGCCACTCTCCGGAATAGGCTCATGGTTTTGTGTCCAAGATATGTACCACCTCCCAGCTCTGTGACATGGCCATGTACTGGATAACTGAAGGGAATGGCAAGCATCTCAGAAAACTCAGATATCAGTGTGACCACTAAAGTGTCAGTGGAGAAACCCTGCTTTGGGCCTTTTGCTTACCTATTGTTCTGTTGCCCTGACACTCAGGAAGGTCTTTGCCTCAGGCTACCCCTTTGTGAAGCCTGAAGTAAACAGTTTTCAAATGGAAATGAATGGGCATCACCTGTGGCTTTTTGCTTAATTCCTGTGCAAAGGGATGTGTGTGAATCAGCCTCTTGGCCCTGTGTGAGGCTGTGGCTTAGATTCTCAGCACCTGATGGATTAAAGAAAGATCCCATGTGTGCATCCAAAGCCAAAATGGCAAAAAGAGCAGTCATTGTGGATGAAGTCTCTCGCTTTCCTCTGGAAAGTTCCTGACCTGCATCAAGTGAGAATAGGGATCCTTTGGTCAATTGAGTTCTTCAAAGCCCTGCAGAGGCTAGCCCATAGGTTCTTGGGTTTTCTCATGTCTCCAATTCACACAAAGAATCTATACCCGAAAGTCAGTAGGCCTCAAATTGGAGAAGCAGAGCAGTATTAATGGCAGGCGTATTTGATCACTCCTGGTTCACAGGAAGGGTGTCCAGGCCACCCTGACATTAGGCAAATGAGGGGCAGGGGAGCTTATTCTAGACACTGTCTTGGGCTGCCCCCCTCATGGAAACCTCCAGCCAGAGGTTATGATGAGTGTCTATATAGAAGAAGATGAGGGCCATGTGGCAGTGTTTTGGTTTGAATTGTGGTCATTTCTGTGGAGGTTGGAAGGGATGACTTGGTCCACCTGGTCTTGAACTCTGGCGTGATTCCCCTTAGAGACTGAGTTCTGGAACTGAACTCAGAGAAGTATTGCCATGAATTGTGTTGGGATTTTAGGAGGCCACGCATGAGAGTTGCCCTTGGAAACTGAGATCTAGGCCCAGGGTGGCTTTCCACAGAGCACTGGGAATCTCAGCCAGGATATCACATGATTTTATTCTTAAAGACCTGGCAGCCATAATTGATAGTCAAAACACACAGGGACCTCACATTGTAGACCTCAATGGGCCTGGCTTGATGTGACCTTTTGGCCACTCTTGGGAAGCCTTGCCTCTGAGTGTTTCTCCAGAGCTTTCATTGAAATGAGCTTCCTCACCATTTAGTGGTTTCTGAATGAATAGAGACCCACAGTGCCTCCAAGTTCATACTGGAAAAATGGCTTGATAAATACCATGAAATTTTTGAAATTCCCATGACCAGGTGGCACTGGAGAACCTTTGGATGTCCTGTTGCTGATCATGAGTGTACCAGACAGTGCCTTGATTGACTGGGTTTCATGAAAATGGTGTAGAACAGAGATGCCAGTAAGTTGGAGCCTGCTGATTAGTGGGCCTAGAGCAGTGGTGTGCAGGTGTGTGATAAAACATCTGTGGTGGGGCCATGTGGATCTGCCATTGGCTTCCACGTGGCTTGTGACTGACATGGTTCAGCCAGCAGACCCTTATATGTAAAGGCATCTTGTTATATGGAGAGGTTTCCGGGCAATGTTCAGAATCAGGTTGCTATGGTCCAGGGGGCAAGCTCTGTGGGATAGAAGCCTGGTTGGTGCATTCTCCTAGGACCCTGAGTCAGCACACGTGACAGAACTCCCTCCAGCACTGTGTCCCAGTTGAACTCCTTGTATTTCATGAAGCAAATAGGAAACTCCCAGTGAAGCAGCAAGAAACACCAGAAAAAGTGGAGGATGACCAAAGGGCCTCACAGTCCACACGGGGAAACACTTAGACCCCAGTCTCCACAGTTTACCTACAAAGAGAGAATTCAGCACTGCTGCCTCATGTTCATTGGAAAATCAGAAACCATGTCTTCCAGGTCACATGGATGCAGAAAAAGCTTTGAGGGTCTCACTACAAAGGAAGATAAAGCTCCTGACAACAACATATATTTCAAGGGTCCAACCTCAGAGGCAGTTTCCCAAGAAGTCTTTAGGCCACAGAGCTCCATGTTTGTGGAGTGTTTACCCTGTCCTTTCCTTATGGAAACTCCTCTACCACCTCCAAGCTTGTGAACTCCTGAGCATTTTCCATTGTATATATGTATTCACAGATTTTCTAACTCTTCTCTTCGAATTGTGTCTTACTTGGGGCAAAGGTAATGTCAAGGCATTGTTCTTGATGAGAGTGGGAAGATTTTTGTGTAGCACATCATTGCATAGACATTGGATTCATTTTCCTATTTTCCATTCAAAATACTGAATCCCTGACACTAACCCATACCCTCCTAGACTCTGATTACCAATCCTGATAAGATGGAGGAAAAGAACCCAAACAGAATAGCAATACATGCAGTTCAGAGGAGGCATGGTGTATAATTGGACTTTCCTTTGGCATTATAAAGGCTAGGTGTTATAAATCTAGTCCAATTTAAGAGAAGTAGTTCTCCATGTGTTTGTAAAGTAAACAAATATGTGAATTCCTGTCTCCCTTTCTCTGCAGCCTATTCAGCACATGTATTTTTACATGCACATACAGAATCCTACCTGGTATCCCACGTACATTCTTGTGAGGAGGCTGACATGGCAGATACAAATTGTGAGAAGAGATCACTCCTCCTAAACGCTGTTGGAACTGAAAATTCAACCTATGGGTGAGCTTTCTACTTGAACAACATGATACATAAATCCATATTCAGTAAATTAAATATTTTTGGATCTGTGGATGATATATATTTCATGATGAATTTTGATTGGCATATATATTTCTACTTTTTAAAGTCTCTGTGTGTTTGTATTGTTTTAATGTATATATATATATATATATATATATATATATATATATATACACACACACACACACACACACACACACACACACTCTCTCCAGATTTTTCAAAGTATGAAATATATGTGTCTTATTATACACTCCCTAAATTCATTCATGTTCAGGTATGTGGATTTATAATTATCTTTTCAAAAGATTATTCTCAGAAATATTCATCCACCTGAAATACACATTTGTTTCCTAGTGAATGGTGCTTTGAAATCCTAATATTTCTACAGTAACTGACCAAGTTTAGCATCAATGCATGTAGATTCCTATGATACATGATATGTATTTTGACGTTTCTTTTTTTTCGACACTGGTACATCACTGTTTCTTCAGTTGATGCACAGCATAGGATATATATTTCATCCACAAGTTCACAATTTCCAGGCATTTGGTTCACTTTCAATCACTTCCTGCTTCAGAACACATGTACTCTTGTATAGTTCTGGACTGGCCTTTTCATGAGACTTCTTTCCAAACACATTATTTTCGATTTCCATAATCAATTTTCAAGCAAATCTCACACAGCCTTCATGGTAAACCATAACCCTAACATTACCATTAGATATATAACTGGTTGGAATGAATGATTTTGTATCAATATTAGATTTCCTATATATTTTCAGGTATCAGTTCAATCCATTATGTAAATTGGAACCAGTTATATTATTTATTCACAGTATGGTCTATTCATGCATTGTCTCTATATTCATAGACCCAGGGTACACCTATTGGTGCCCCCAAATACTAATCAATACGTCTTCAAGATATTGCTCCCAGAAATGGTGGAAGAAATACTCATGTCACCTGATCTACATATACATTTTATCACAGTGATATTCTGGACACATAATGCAAAGTTCACACTTATGATTGTACCAAAGTCTAAATGCAAAGTGAGCATGGATTACTAAAAACATCCTTGCCCAGGGGCTTAATGCTCTCAAATGTCAATCCTATTGGTGACTACACAGTAGCTTCGTCCTAAGATTACATATTCAACCTCAACCCTGTTGAAAATATCTAATCCTATCATTCATTTATACTTTGACTGATTTCCCAATGTCTCTATTGATATCTGCTTTACTACATAATTTCCCATATTCATTATTGTGACTGACCTTTCACATGTGCTGACATTTACATCTACTCTCTAACTGACACCCTACTGCTAAAGAACTTTAGGTCCAAATGTTATACTCACTCTTCTTCCTAAACCTACTATCTTCCTAATCCTACCTACTATCCCTTTTTGACTGGATGTTCTCTTCCACATTCAATCATCCAAGGTACAAGATCTTATGCCATTGCATATCAATTTATCTGAGACATCTGTGCAGAAAGTAATTCAAAGCTAAGTATCCCAGTCAAGGGCCCAATGCCCTTCTGGGCTTCAAAGCTTACTTAGATTTCTGTTTTCATACATATTCTTCACCTATATATTATTATCAATATCAAAGGTTCCCAATACCATTCTTCATCCAGTAAGGATTCCTAACCCAAATCAAACATGTTCTTACCCCTAACCATACACTGTTCCCTCAATCCAACTTTACAGAAGAGCAGGGACAGAGTTGGTCTTACAATAGAGGAATGTAGGGGATCTTCCACCTGCTGAGAACTCAAAGGTCCATGCAGAAATGATCCCTGGAGAAGATGTAGGCAGCTCTGAAGGACATGAGAGAGCAAAAGTCATTTTCCATGGCAAACAACCTGGTCAGGATGAAGGGTTTTGTCTGTATTAGCCTCACTCATTTTAATGTAGACAAGATGGACCAAACCAGGCCTGTGTGGAAAGCTGTTCCTGGGTGCCTATGGAGGATATACCATTCTAACTTGTGAAAGTGTCACAGGAAGCAGGGGCAGCCTCCATCTCATAGGACCCTTGGAAGCAACTGTTAGGACAATTTGGTTGCCAAGGCAGTGACCTCATTCAGTTCCTGAAGGAAGTGACCTCACCTCACTTCTTTTGTGATGGAACTCTCTGAACTTGGCAACCAGGAAGCCAGGCACCCAGAGCCAGTTTCAGTCCCAGTCCCAGTGGGCTCACTTGTTTGCATTTACCAAGGACTGAGTCAGTCTTTCTTGGTACCTACTGATGTGAGGATGACCAAATGCCAGGAAAGCTCTGAAGAGGGGACTTTTCTGAGAAAGCAGGTAGTGAGTGGCTCACTGGTGGCTCCTGATAACTTCATTGAGTAGGCCCAGGAGGCCAGATCTGAGAGAGGACGGGCCATTTTGGGGGAACATTGTATGGCCCACCAGTCAGAAGACACTCCGGATAGTCACAGACCTACTTGGGGAAGGAGGTGCCTTAGTGGGTGTGGGTGTGAGTTTATGGTTTTGTGTCATGTTCTGAGAATAGGTAGGAAAGGCAGTTTGTTTGGTTTGGAGTGGACTGTTTCTAGTAAGTCGTTTGACAAGGCGAGTGTTTCTATGTCTGTGTATTCCACTGTATCACTGGTTGTAGACATTGGAAAAGAGAATGAATCAATGGATGTGTCCTGTCTAGTAGAAAACTTTCCAGCATTCATCCTTTCCAATTTATGAATGGACTGGGGCTTGCCTTATCTATGGGCAACACCTACTATCTTGCTAAGTTCCTGTTTTCTTCCTGAATTCTGGCCACTCTCCGGAATAGGCTCATGGTTTTGTGTCCAAGATATGTACCACCTCCCAGCTCTGTGACATGGCCATGTACTGGATAACTGAAGGGAATGGCAAGCATCTCAGAAAACTCACATATCAGTGTGACCAGTAAAGTGTCAGTGGAGAAACCCTGCTTTGGGCCTTTTGCTTAACTATTGTTCTGTTGCCCTGACTCTCAGGAAGGTCTTTGCCTCAGGCTAGCCCTTTGTGAAGCCTGAAGTAAACAGTTTTCAAATGGAAATGAATGGGCATCACCTGTGGCTTTTTGCTTAATTCCTGTGCAAAGGGATGTGTGTGAATCAGCCTCTTGGCCCTGTGTGAGGCTGTGGCTTAGATTCTCAGCACCTGATGGATTAAAGAAAGATCCCATGTGTGCATCCAAAGCCAAAATGGCAAAAAGAGCAGTCATTGTGGATGAAGTCTCTCGCTTTCCTCTGGAAAGTTCCTGACCTGCATCAAGTGAGAATAGGGATCCTTTGGGTCAAATGAGTTCTTCAAAGCCCTGCAGAGGCTAGCCCATAGGTTCTTGGGTTTTCTCCTGTCTCCAATTCACACAAAGAATCTATACCCGAAAGTCAGTAGGCCTCAAATTGGAGAAGCAGAGCAGTGTTAATGGCAGGCGTATTTGATCACTCCTGGTTCACAGGAAGGGTGTCCAGGACACCCTGACATTAGGCAAATGAGGGGCAGGGGAGCTTATTCTAGACACTGTCTTGGGCTGCCCCCCTCAATGAAACCTCCAGCCAGAGGTTATGATGAGTGTCTATATGGAAGAAGATGAGGGCCATGTGGCAGTGTTTTGGTTTGAATTTTGGGCATTTGTGAGGAATTTGGAAGGGATGACTGGGTCCACCTGGGCTTGAACTCTGGCGTGATTCCCCTTAGAGACTGAGTTCTGGAACTGAACTCAGAGAAGTATTGCCATGAATTGTGTTGGGATTTTAGGAGGCCACGCATGAGAGTTGCCCCTTGGAAACTGAGATCTAGGCCCAGGGTGGCTTTCCACAGAGCACTGGGAATCTCAGCCAGGATATCACATGATTTTATTCTTAAAGACCTGGCAGCCATAATTGAGAGTCACAACACACATGGACCTCACATTGTAGACCCCAAATGGGCCTGGTTTGATGTGACCTTTTGGCCAGTCTTGGGAAGCCTTGCCTCTGAGTGTTTCTCCAGAGCTTTCATTGAAATGAGCTTCCTCACCATTTAGTGGTTCCTGAATGAATAGAAACCCACAGTGCCTCCAAGTTCATCCTGGAAAAATGGCTTGATAAATACCATGAAATTTTTGAAATTCCCATGACCAGGTGGCACTGGAGAACCTTTGGATGTCCTGTTGCTGATCATGAGTGTACCAGACAGTGCCTTGATTGACTGGGTTTCATGAAAATGGTGTAGAACAGAGATGCCAGTAAGTTGGAGCCTGCTGATGAGTGGGCCTAGAGCAGTGGTGTGCAGGTGTGTGATAAAACATCTGTGGTGGAGCCATGTGGATCTGCCATTGGCTTCCACATGGCTTGTGAATGACACGGTGCAGCCAGCAGACCCTTATATGTAAAGGCATCTTGTTATATGGAGAGGATTCCGGGCAATGTTCAGAATCAGGTTGCTATGGTCAAGGGGGCAAGGTCTGTGGGATAGAAGCCTGGTTGGTGCATTCTCCTAGGACCCTGAGTCAGCACACGTGACAGAACTCCCTCCAGCACTGTGTCCCAGTTGAACTCCTTGTATTTCATGAAGCAAATAGGAAACTCCCAGTGAAGCAGCAAGAAACACCAGGAAAAGTGGAGGATGACCAAATGGCCTCACAGTCCACACGGGGAAACACTTAGACCCCAGTGGCCACAGTTGACCTACAAAGAGAGAATTCAGCACTGCTGCCTCATGTTCGTTGGAAAATCAGAAACCATGTCCTCCAGGTCACATAGATGCAAAAAAGCTTTGATGGTCTCACTACAAAGGAAGATAACGCTCCTGACAACAACATATATTTCAAGGGTCCAACCTCAGAGGCAGTTTCCCAAGAAGTCTTTAGGCCACAGAGCTCCATGTTTGTGGAGTGTTTACCCTGTCCTTTCCTTATGGAAACTCCTCTACCACCTCCAAGCTTGTGAACTCCTGAGCATTTTCCATTGTATATATGTATTCACAGATTTTCTAACTCTTCTCTTCGAATTGTGTCTTACTTGGGGCAAAGGTAATGTCAAGGCATTGTTCTTGATGAGAGTGGGAAGATTTTTGTGTAGCACATCATTGCATACACATTGGATTCATTTTCCTATTTTCCATTCAAAATACTGAATCCCTGACACTAACCCATACCCTCCTAGACTCTGATTACCAATCCTGATATGATGGAGGAAAAGAACCCAAACAGAATAGCAATACATGCAGTTCAGAGGAGGCATGGTGTATAATTGGACTTTCCTTTGGCATTATAAAGGCTAGGTGTTATAAATCTAGTCCAATTTAAGAGAAGTAGTTCTCCATGTGTTTGTAAAGTTAACAAATATGTGAATTCCTGTCTCCCTTTCTCTGCAGCCTATTCAGCACATGTATTTTTACATGCACATACAGAATCCTACCTGGTATCCCACGTACATTCTTGTGAGGAGGCTGACATGGCAGATACAAATTGTGAGAAGAGATCACTCCTCCTAAACGCTGTTGGAACTGAAAATTCAACCTATGGGTGAGCTTTCTACTTGAACAACATGATACATAAATCCATATTCAGTAAATTAAATATTTTTGGATCTGTGGATGATATATATTTCATGATGAATTTTGATTGGCATATATATTTCTACTTTTTAAAGTCTCTGTGTGTTTGTATTGTTTTAATGTATATATATATATGTATATATATATATATATATATATATATATATATATATACACACACACACACACACACACACACACACTCTCTCCAGATTTTTCAAAGTATGAAATATATGTGTCTTATTATACACTCCCTAAATTCATTCATGTTCAGGTATGTGGATTTATAATTATCTTTTCAAAAGATTATTCTCAGAAATATTCATCCACCTGAAATACACATTTGTTTCCTAGTGAATGGTGCTTAGAAATCCTAATATTTCTACAGTAACTGACCAAGTTTAGCATCAATGCATGTAGATTCCTATGATACATGATATGTATTTTGACGTTTCTTTTTTTTCGACACTGGTACATCACTGTTTCTTCAGTTGATGCACAGCATAGGATATATATTTCATCCACAAGTTCACAATTTCCAGGCATTTGGTTCACTTTCAATCACTTCCTGCTTCAGAACACATGTACTCTTGTATAGTTCTGGACTGGCCTTTTCATGAGACTTCTTTCCAAACACATTATTTTCGATTTCCATAATCAATTTTCAAGCAAATCTCACACAGCCTTCATGGTAAACCATAACCCTAACATTACCATTAGATATATAACTGGTTGGAATGAATGATTTTGTATCAATATTAGATTTCCTATATATTTTCAGGTATCAGTTCAATCCATTATGTAAATTGGAACCAGTTATATTATTTATTCACAGTATGGTCTATTCATGCATTGTCTCTATATTCATAGACCCAGGGTACACCTATTGGTGCCCCCAAATACTAATCAATACGTCTTCAAGATATTGCTCCCAGAAATGGTGGAAGAAATACTCATGTCACCTGATCTACATATACATTTTATCACAGTGATATTCTGGACACATAATGCAAAGTTCACACTTATGATTGTACCAAAGTCTAAATGCAAAGTGAGCATGGATTACTAAAAACATCCTTGCCCAGGGGCTTAATGCTCTCAAATGTCAATCCTATTGGTGACTACACAGTTGCTTCGTCCTAAGATTACATATTCAACCTCAACCCTGTTGAAAATATCTAATCCTATCATTCATTTATACTTTGACTGATTTCCCAATGTCTCTATTGATATCTGCTTTCCTACATAATTTCCCATATTCATTATTGTGACTGACCCTTCACATGTGCTGACATTTACATCTACTCTCTAACTGACACCCTACTGCTAAAGAACTTTAGGTCCAAATGTTATACTCACTCTTCTTCCTAAACCTACTATCTTCCTAATCCTACCTACTATCCCTTTTTGACTGGATGTTCTCTTCCACATTCAATCATCCAAGGTACAAGATCTTATGCCATTGCATATCAATTTATCTGAGACATCTGTGCAGAAAGTAATTCAAAGCTAAGTATCCCAGTCAAGGGCCCAATGCCCTTCTGGGCTTCAAAGCTTACTTAGATTTCTGTTTTCATACATATTCTTCACCTATATATTATTATCAATATCAAAGGTTTTCAATACCATTCTTCATCCAGTAAGGATTCCTAACCCAAATCAAACATGTTCTTACCCCTAACCATACACTGTTCCCTCAATCCAACTTTACAGAAGAGCAGGGACAGAGTTGGTCTTACAATAGAGGAATGTAGGGGATCTTCCACCTGCTGAGAACTCAAAGGTCCATGCAGAAATGATCCCTGGAGAAGATGTAGGCAGCTCTGAAGGACATGAGAGAGCAAAAGTCATTTTCCATGGCAAACAACCTGGTCAGGATGAAGGGTTTTGTCTGTATTAGCCTCACTCATTTTAATGTAGACAAGATGGACCAAACCAGGCCTGTGTGGAAAGCTGTTCCTGGGTGCCTATGGAGGATATACCATTCTAACTTGTGAAAGTGTCACAGGAAGCAGGGGCAGCCTCCATCTCATAGGACCCTTGGAAGCAACTGTTAGGACAATTTGGTTGCCAAGGCAGTGACCTCATTCAGTTCCTGAAGGAAGTGACCTCACCTCACTTCTTTTGTGATGGAACTCTCTGAACTTGGCAACCAGGAAGCCAGGCACCCAGAGCCAGTTTCAGTCCCAGTCCCAGTGGGCTGACTTGTTTGCATTTACCAAGGACAGAGTCAGTCTTTCTTGGTACCTACTGATGTGAGGATGACCAAATGCCAGGAAAGCTCTGAAGAGGGGACTTTTCTGAGAAAGCAGACAGTGAGTGGCTCACTGGTGGCTCCTGATAACTTCATTGAGTAGGCCCAGGAGGCCAGATCTGAGAGAGGACGGGCCATTTTGGGGGAACATTGTATGGCCCACCAGTCAGAAGACACTCCGGATAGTCACAGACCTACTTGGGGGAAGGAGGTGCCTTAGTGGGTGTGGGTGTGAGTTTATGGTTTTGTGTCATGTTCTGAGAATAGGTAGGAAAGGCAGTTTGTTTGGTTTGGAGTGGACTGTTTCTAGTAAGTCGTTTGACAAGGCGAGTGTTTCTATGTCTGTGTATCCCACTCTATCCCTGGTTGTAGACATTGGAAAAGAGAATGAATCAATGGATGTGTCCTGTCTAGTAGAAAACATTCCAGCATTCATCCTTTCCAATTTATGAATGGACTGGGGCTTGCCTTATCTATGGGCAACACCTACTATCTTGCTAAGTTCCTGTTTTCTTCCTGAATTCTGGCCACTCTCCGGAATAGGCTCATGGTTTTGTGTCCAAGATATGTACCACCTCCCAGCTCTGTGACATGGCCATGTACTGGATAACTGAAGGGAATGGCAAGCATCTCAGAAAACTCACATATCAGTGTGACCAGTAAAGTGTCAGTGGAGAAACCCTGCTTTGGGCCTTTTGCTTACCTATTGTTCTGTTGCCCTGACTCTCAGGAAGGTCTTTGCCTCAGGCTAGCCCTTTGTGAAGCCTGAAGTAAACAGTTTTCAAATGGAAATGAATGGGCATCACCTGTGGCTTTTTGCTTAATTCCTGTGCAAAGGGATGTGTGTGAATCAGCCTCTTGGCCCTGTGTGAGGCTGTGGCTTAGATTCTCAGCACCTGATGGATTAAAGAAAGATCCCATGTGTGCATCCAAAGCCAAAATGGCAAAAAGAGCAGTCATTGTGGATGAAGTCTCTCGCTTTCCTCTGGAAAGTTCCTGACCTGCATCAAGTGAGAATAGGGATCCTTTGGGTCAAATGAGTTCTTCAAAGCCCTGCAGAGGCTAGCCCATAGGTTCTTGGGTTTTCTCCTGTCTCCAATTCACACAAAGAATCTATACCCGAAAGTCAGTAGGCCTCAAATTGGAGAAGCAGAGCAGTGTTAATGGCAGGCGTATTTGATCACTCCTGGTTCACAGGAAGGGTGTCCAGGACACCCTGACATTAGGCAAATGAGGGGCAGGGGAGCTTATTCTAGACACTGTCTTGGGCTGCCCCCCTCAATGAAACCTCCAGCCAGAGGTTATGATGAGTGTCTATATGGAAGAAGATGAGGGCCATGTGGCAGTGTTTTGGTTTGAATTTTGGGCATTTGTGAGGCATTTGGAAGGGATGACTGGGTCCACCTGGGCTTGAACTCTGGCGTGATTCCCCTTAGAGACTGAGTTCTGGAACTGAACTCAGAGAAGTATTGCCATGAATTGTGTTGGGATTTTAGGAGGCCACGCATGAGAGTTGCCCCTTGGAAACTGAGATCTAGGCCCAGGGTGGCTTTCCACAGAGCACTGGGAATCTCAGCCAGGATATCACATGATTTTATTCTTAAAGACCTGGCAGCCATAATTGAGAGTCACAACACACATGGACCTCACATTGTAGACCCCAAATGGGCCTGGTTTGATGTGACGTTTGGCCAGTCTTGGGAAGCCTTGCCTCTGAGTGTTTCTCCAGAGCTTTCATTGAAATGAGCTTCCTCACCATTTAGTGGTTCCTGAAGGAATAGAAACACACAGTGCCTCCAAGTTCATCCTGGAAAAATGGCTTGATAAATACCATGAAATTTTTGAAATTCCCATGACCAGGTGGCACTGGAGAACCTTTGGATGTCCTGTTGCTGATCATGAGTGTACCAGACAGTGCCTTGATTGACTGGGTTTCATGAAAATGGTGTAGAACAGAGATGCCAGTAAGTTGGAGCCTGCTGATGAGTGGGCCTAGAGCAGTGGTGTGCAGGTGTGTGATAAAACATCTGTGGTGGGGCCATGTGGATCTGCCATTGGCTTCCACATGGCTTGTGACTGACACGGTGCAGCCAGCAGACCCTTATATGTAAAGGCATCTTGTTATATGGAGAGGTTTCCGGGCAATGTTCAGAATCAGGTTGCTATGGTCAAGGGGGCAAGGTCTGTGGGATAGAAGCCTGGTTGGTGCATTCTCCTAGGACCCTGAGTCAGCACACGTGACAGAACTCCCTCCAGCACTGTGTCCCAGTTGAACTCCTTGTATTTCATGAAGCAAATAGGAAACTCCCAGTGAAGCAGCAAGAAACACCAGGAAAAGTGGAGGATGACCAAATGGCCTCACAGTCCACACGGGGAAACACTTAGACCCCAGTGGCCACAGTTGACCTACAAAGAGAGAATTCAGCACTGCTGCCTCATGTTCGTTGGAAAATCAGAAACCATGTCCTCCAGGTCACATAGATGCAAAAAAGCTTTGATGGTCTCACTACAAAGGAAGATAACGCTCCTGACAACAACATATATTTCAAGGGTCCAACCTTAGAGGCAGTTTCCCAAGAAGTCTTTAGGCCAGCAGAGCTCCATGTTTGTGGAGTGTTTACCGTGTCCCTTACTTATGGAAACTCCTCTACCACCTCCAAGCTTGTGAACTCCTGAGCATTTTCCATTGTATATATGTATTCACAGATTTTCTAACTCTTCTCTTCGAATTGTGTCTTACTTGGGGCAAAGGTAATGTCAAGGCATTGTTCTTGATGAGAGTGGGAAGATTTTTGTGTAGCACATCATTGCATACACATTGCATTCATTTTCCTATTTTCCATTCAAAATACTGAATCCCTGACACTAACCCATACCCTCCTAGACTCTGATTACCAATCCTGATATGATGGAGGAAAATAACCCAAACAGAATAGCAATACATGCAGTTCAGAGGAGGCATGGTGTATAATTGGACTTTCCTTTGGCATTATAAAGGCTAGGTGTTATAAATCTAGTCCAATTGAAGAGAAGTAGTTCTCCATGTGTTTGTAAAGTTAACAAATATGTGAATTCCTGTCTCCCTTTCTCTGTAGCCTATTCAGCACATGTATTTTTACATGCACATATAGAATCCTACCTGGTATCCCACGTACATTCTTGTGAGGAGGCTGACAAGGCAGATACAAATTATGAGAAGAGATCACTCCTCCTAAATGCTGTTGGAACTGAAAATTCAACCTATGGGTGAGCTTTCTACTTGAACAACATGATACATAAATCCATATTCAGTAAATTAAATATTTTTGGATCTGTGGATGATATATATTTCATGATGAATTTTGATTGGCATATATATTTCTACTTTTTAAAGTCTCTGTGTGTTTGTGTTGTTTGAATGTGTGTGTGTATATATATACATATATATATATATACACACACACACACACACACACACACACACACTCTTTCTCCAGATTTTTCAAAGTATGAAATATATGTGTCTTATTATACACTCCCTAAATTCATTCATGTTCAGGTATGTGGATTTATAATTATCTTTTCAAAAGATTATACTCAGAAATATTCATCCACCTGAAATACACATTTGTTTCCTAGTGAATGGTGCTTAGAAATCCTAATATTTCTACAGTAACTGACCGAGTTTAGCATCAATGCAAGTAGATTCCTATGATACATGATATGTATTTTGACGTTTCTTTTTTTTCGACACTGGTACATCACTGTTTCTTCAGTTGATGCACAGCATAGGATATATATTTCATCCACAAGTTCACAATTTCCAGGCATTTGGTTCACTTTCAATCACTTCCTGCTTCAGAACACATGTACTCTTGTATATTTCTGGACTGGCCTTTTCATGAGACTTCTTTCCAAACACATTATTTTTGATTTCCATAATCACTTTTCAAGCAAATCTCACACAGCCTTCATGGTAAACCATAACCCTAACATTACCATTAGATATATAACTGGTTGGAATGAATGATTTTGTATCAATATTAGATTTCCTATATATTTTCAGGTATCAGTTCAATCCATTATGTAAATTGGAAGCAGTTATATTTTTTATTCACAGTATGGTCTATTCATGCATTGTCTCTATATTCATAGACCCAGGGTACACCTATTGGTGCCCCCAAATACTAATCAATACGTCTTCAAGATATTGCTCCCAGAAATGGTGGAAGAAATACTCATGTCACCTGATCTACATATACATTTGATCACAGTGATATTCTGGACACATAATGCAAAGTTCACACTTATGATTGTACCAAAGTCTAAATGCAAAGTGAGCATGGATTACTAAAAACATCCTTGCCCAGGGGCTTAATGCTCTCAAATGTCAATCTTATTGGTGACTACACGGTTGCTTCGTGCTAAGATTACATATTCAACCTCAACCCTGTTGAAAATATCTAATCCTATCATTCACTTTATACTTTGACTGATTTCCCAATGTCTCTATTGATATCTGCTTTCCTACATAATTTCCCATATTCATTATTGTGACTGACCCTTCACATGTGCTGACATTGACATCTACTCTCTAACTGAAACCCTACTGCTAAAGAACTTTAGGTCCAAATGTTATACTCACTCTTCTTCCTAAACCTACTATCTTCCTTATCCAACCTACTATCCCTTTGACTGGATGTTCTCTTCCACATTCAATCATCCAAGGTACAAGGTCTTATGCCATTGCATATCAATTTATCTGAGACATCTGTGCAGAAAGTAATTCAAAGCTAAGTATCCAAGTCAAGGGCCCAATGCCCTTCTGGGCTTCAAAGATTACTTAGATTTCTGTTTTCATACATATACTTCACTTATATATTATTATCAATATCAAAGGTTTCCAATACCATTCTTCATTGAGTAGAATGATTCCTAACCCAAATCAAACATGTTCTTACCCCTAACCATACACTGTTCCCTGAATCCAACTTTACAGAAGAGCAGGGACAGAGTTGGTCTTACAATAGAGGAATGTAGGGGATCTTCCACCTGCTGAGAACTCAAAGGTCCATGCAGAAATGATCCCTGGAGAAGATGTAGGCAGCTCTGAAGGACATGAGAGAGCAAAAGTCATTTTCCATGGCAAACAACCTGGTCAGGATGAAGGGTTTTGTCTGTATTAGCCTCACTCTTTTTAATGTAGACAAGATGGACCAAACTAGGCCTGTGTGGAATGCTGTTCCTGGGTGCCTATGGAGGACATACCATTCTAACTTGTGAAAGTGTCACAGGAAGCAGGGGCAGCCTCCATCTCATAGGACCCTTGGAAGCAACTGTTAGGACAATGTGGTTGCCAAGGCAGTGACCTCATTCAGTTCCTGAAGGAAGTGACCTCACCTCACTTCCTTGGTGATGGAACTCTCTGAACTTGGCAACCAGGAAGCCAGGCACCCAGAGCCAGTTTCAGTCCCAGTCCCAGTGGGCTGACTTGTTTGCATTTACCAAGGACAGAGTCAGTCTTTCTTGGTACCTACTGATGTGAGGATGACCAAATGCCAGGAAAGCTCTGAAGAGGGGACTTTTCTGAGAAAGCAGGTATTGAGTGGCTCACTGGTGGCTCCTGACAACTTCATTGAGTAGGCCAAGGAGGCCAGATCTGAGAGAGGACGGGCCATTTTGGGGGAACATTGTATGGCCCACCAGTCAGAAGACACTCCGGATAGTCACAGGCCTACTTGGGGGAAGGACGTGCCTTAGTGGGTGTGGGTGTGAGTTTATGGTTTTGTGTCATGTTCTGAGAATAGGTAGGAAAGGCAGTTTGTTTGGTTTGGAGTGGACTGTTTCTAGTAAGTCGTTTGACCAGGCGAGTGTTTCTATGTCTGTGTATCCCACTGTATCCCTGGTTGTAGACATTGGAAAAGAGAATGAATCAATGGATGTGTCCTGTCTAGTAGAAAACTTTCCAGCATTCATCCTTTCCAATTTATGAATGGACTGGGGCTTGCCTTATCTATGGGCAACACCTACTAGCTTGCTAAGTTCCTGTTTTCTTCCTGAATTCTGGCCACTCTCCAGAATAGGCTCATGGTTTTGTGTCCAAGATATGTACCACCTCCCAGCTCTGTGACATGGCCATGTACTGGATAACTGAAGGGAATGGCAAGCATCTCAGAAAACTCAGCTATCGGTGTGACCAGTAAAGTGTCAGTGGAGAAACCCTGCTTTGGGCCTTTTGCTTACCTATTGTTCTGTTGCCCTGACTCTCAGGAAGGTCTTTGCCTCAGGCTACCCCTTTGTGAAGCCTGAAGTAAACAGTTTTCAAATGGAAATGAATGGGCATCACCTGTGGCTTTTTGCTTAATTCCTGTGCAAAGGGATGTGTGTGAATCAGCCTCTTGGCCCTGTGTGAGGCTGTGGCTTAGATTCTCAGCACCTGATGGATTAAAGAAAGATCCCATGTGTGCATCCAAAGCCAAAATGGCAAAAAGAGCAGTCATTGTGGATGAAGTCTCTCGCTTTCCTCTGGAAAGTTCCTGACCTGCATCAAGTGAGAATAGGGATCCTTTGGGTCAAATGAGTTCTTCAAAGCCCTGCAGAGGCTAGCCCATAGGTTCTTGGGTTTTCTCATGTCTCCAATTCACACAAAGAATCTATACCCGAAACTCAGTAGTCCTCAAATTGGAGAAGCAGAGCAGTATTAATGGCAGGCGTATTTGATCACTCCTGGTTCACAGGAAGGGTGTCCAGGCCACCCTGACATTAGGCAAATGAGGGGCAGGGGAGCTTATTCTAGACACTGTCTTGGGCTGCCCCCCTCATGGAAACCTCCAGCCAGAGGTTATGATGAGTGTCTATATGGAAGAAGATGAGGGCCATGTGGCAGTGTTTTGGTTTGAATTTTGGGCATTTGTGAGGCATTTGGAAGGGATGACTGGGTCCACCTGGGCTTGAACTCTGGCGTGATTCCCCTTAGAGACTGAGTTCTGGAACTGAACTCAGAGAAGTATTGCCATGAATTGTGTTGGGATTTTAGGAGGCCACGCATGAGAGTTGCCCCTTGGAAACTGAGATCTAGGCCCAGGGTGGCTTTCCACAGAGCACTGGGAATCTCAGCCAGGATATCACATGATTTTATTCTTAAAGACCTGGCAGCCATAATTGAGAGTCAAAACACACATGGACCTCACATTGTAGACCCCAAATGGGCCTGGTTTGATGTGACCTTTTGGCCAGTCTTGGGAAGCCTTGCCTCTGAGTGTTTCTCCAGAGCTTTCATTGAAATGAGCTTCCTCACCATTTAGTGGTTCCTGAATGAATAGAAACCCACAGTGCCTCCAAGTTCATCCTGGAAAAATGGCTTGATAAATACCATGAAATTTTTGAAATTCCCATGACCAGGTGGCACTGGAGAACATTTGGATGCCTGTTGCTGATCATGAGTGTACCAGACAGTGCCTTGTTTGACTGGGTTTCATGAAAATGGTGTAGAACAGAGATGCCAGTAAGTTGGAGCCTGCTGATGAGTGGGCCTAGAGCAGTGGTGTGCAGGTGTGTGATAAAACATCTGTGGTGGGGCCATGTGGATCTGCCATTGGCTTCCACATGGCTTGTGACTGACACGGTGCAGCCAGCAGACCCTTATATGTGAAGGCATCTTGTTATATGGAGAGGTTTCCGGGCAATGTTCAGAATCAGGTTGCTATGGTCAAGGGGGCAAGCTCTGTGGGATAGAAGCCTGGTTGGTGCATTCTCCTAGGACCCTGAGTCAGCACACGTGACAGAACTCCCTCCAGCACTGTGTCCCAGTTGAACTCCTTGTATTTCATGAAGCAAATAGGAAACTCCCAGTGAAGCAGCAAGAAACACCAGGAAAAGTGGAGGATGACCAAATGGCCTCACAGTCCACACGGGGAAACACTTTGACCCCAGTGGCCACAGTTGACCTACAAAGAGAGAATTCAGCACTGCTGCCTCATGTTCATTGGAAAATCAGAAACCATGTCCTCCAGGTCACATAGATGCAGAAAAAGCTTTGATGGTCTCACTACAAAGGAAGATAAAGCTCCTGACAACAACATATATTTCAAGGGTCCAACCTCAGAGGCAGTTTCCCAAGAAGTCTTTAGGCCAGCAGACCTCCATGTTTGTGGAGTGTTTACCCTGTCCCTTACTTATGGAAAGTCCTCTACCACCTCCAAGGTTGTGAACTCCTGAGCATTTTCCATTGTATATATGTATTCACAGATTTTCTAACTCTTCTCTTCGAATTGTGTCTTACTTGGGCCAAAGGTCATGTCAAGGCATTGTTCTTGATGAGAGTGGGAAGATTTTTGTGTAGCACATAATTGCATACACATTGGATTCATTTTCCTATTTTCCATTCAAAATACTGAATCCCTGACACTAACCCATACCCTCCTAGACTCTGATTACCAATCCTGATATGATGGAGGAAAATAACCCAAACAGAATAGCAATACATGCAGTTCAGAGGAGGCATGGTGTATAATTGGACTTTCCTTTGGCATTATAAAGGCTAGGTGTTATAAATCTAGTCCAATTGAAGAGAAGTAGTTCTCCATGTGTTTGTAAAGTTAACAAATATGTGAATTCCTGTCTCCCTTTCTCTGTAGCCTATTCAGCACATGTATTTTTACATGCACATATAGAATCCTACCTGGTATCCCACGTACATTCTTGTGAGGAGGCTGACATGGCAGATACAAATTGTGAGAAGAGATCATTCCTCCTAAACGCTGTTGGAACTGAAAATTCAACCTATGGGTGAGCTTTCTACTTGCACAACATGATACATAAATCCATATTCAGTAAATTAAATATTTTTGGATCTGTGGATGATATATATTTCATGATGAATTTTGATTGGCATATATATTTCTTCTTTTTAAAGTCTGTGTTTGTTTTGTTTGAGTGTGTGTGTGTGTGTGTATATATATATATATATATATACACACACACACACACACACTCTCTCTCTCTCTCTCTCTCTAGATTTTTCAAAGTATGAAATATATGTGTCTTATTATACACTCCCTTAATTCATTAATGTTCATGTATGTGGATTTATAATCATCTTTTCAAAAGATTATTCTCAGAAATATTCATCCACCTGAAATACACATTTGTTTCCTAGTGAATGGTGCTTAGAAATCCTAATATTTCTACAGTAACTGACCGAGTTTAGCATCAATGCAAGTAGATTCCTATGATACATGATGTGTATTTTGATGTTTCTTTTTTTTCGACACTGGTACCTCACTATTTCTTCAGTTGATGCACATCATAGGATATATATTTCATCCAAAAGTTCACAAATTTCCAGGCATTTGGTTCACTTTCAATCACTTCCTGCTTCAGAACACATGTACTCCTGCATGTTTCTGGACTGGTCTTTTCATGAGACTTCTTTCCAAACACATTATTTTCCATTTCCATAATCACTTTTCAAGCAAATCTCACACAGCCTTCGTGGTAAACCAGAACCCTAATATTACCATTAGATATATAACTGGTTGGAATGAATGATTGTGTATCAATATTAGATTTCTTATATATTTTCAGGTATCAGTTCAATCCATTATGTAAATTGGATCCAGTTATATTATTTATTCACAGTATGATCTATTCATGCATTATCTCTATATTCATAGACACAGGGTACACCTATTGGTGCCCCCAAATACTAATCAATACGTCTGCAAGATATTGCTCCCAGAAATGGTGGAGGTAATACTCATGTCACCTGATCTACATATACATTTGATCACAGTGATATTCTGGACACATAATGCAAAGTTCACACTTATGATTGTACCAAAGTCTAAATGGAAAGTGAGCATGGATTACTAAAAACTTCCTTGTCCAGGTGCCTAATGCTCTCAAATGTCAATCCTATTGGTGACTACACAGTTGCTTCGTCCTAAGATTACATATTCAACCTCAACCCTGTTGAAAATATCTAATCCTATCACTCACTTTATACTTTGACTGATTTCCCAATGTCTCTATTGATATCTGCTTTCCTACATAATTTCCCATATTCATTCTTGTGACTGACTCTTCACATGTGCTGACATTTACATATACTCTCTAACTGACACCCTACTGCTAAAGAACTTTTGGTCCAAATGTTATACTCACTCTTCTTGCTAAACCTACTGACTATCTTCCTAATCCTACCTACTATCCCTTTTTGACTGGATGTTCTCTTCCACATTCAATCATCCAAGGTACAAGGTCTTAAGCCATTGTATATCAATTTATCTGAGACATCTGTGCAGAATGTAATTCAAAGCTATGTATCCAAGTCAAGGGCCCAATGCCCTTCTGGGCTTCAAAGCTTACTTAGATTTCTGTTTTCATACATATACTTCACCTATATATTATTATAAATATCACAGGTTCCCAATACCATTCTTCATCCTGTAGAATGATTCCTAACCCAAATCAAACATGTTCTTACCCCTAACCATACACTGTTCCCTCAATCCAACTTTACAGAAGAGCAGGGACAGAGTTGGTCTTACAATAGAGGAATGTAGGGGATCTTCCACCTGCTGAGAACTCAAAGGTCCATGCAGAAATGATCCCTGGAGAAGATGTAGGCAGCTCTGGGGGACATGAGAGAGCAAAAGTCATCTTCCATGGCAAACAACCTGGTCAGGATGAAGGGTTGTGTCTGAATGAGCCGCAGTCTCCTTAATGTAGACAAGATGGACCAAACCAGGCCTGTGTGGAAAGCTGTTCCTGGGTGCCTATGGAGGATATACCATTCTAACTTGTGAAAGTGTCACAGGAAGCAGGGGCAGCCTCCATCTCACAGGACCCTTGGAAGCAACTGTTAGGACAATTTGGTTGCCAAGGCAGTGACCTCATTCAGTTCCTGAAGGAAGTGACCTCACCTCCCTTCTTTGTGATGGAACTCTCTGAACTTGGCAACCAGGAAGCCAGGAACCCAGAGCCAGTTTCAGTCCCAGTCCCAGTGGGCTCACTTCTTTGCATTTACCAAGGACAGTGTCAGTCTTTCTTGGTACCTACTGATGTGAGGATGACCAAATGCCAGGAAAGCTCTGGAGAGGGGACTTTTCTGAGAAAGCAGGTTGTGAGTGGCTTACGGGTGGCTCCTGACAACTTCATTGAGTAGGCCAAGGAGGCCAGATCTGAGAGAGGACGGGCCATTTTGGGGGAACATTGTATGGCCCACCAGTCACAAGACACTCCGGATAGTCAGAGACCTACTTGGGGAAGGAGGTGCCTTAGTAGGTGTGGTTGTGAGTTTATGGTTTTGTCTCATGTTCTGAGAATAGGTAGGAAAGGCAGTTTGTTTGGTTTGGAGTGGACTGTTTCTAGTCAGTCGTTTGACAAGGCGAGTGTTTCTATGTCTGTGTATCCCACTGTATCCCTGGTTGTAGACATTGGAAAAGAGAATGAATCAATGGATGTGTCCTGTCTAGTAGAAAACTTTCCAGCATTCATCCTTTCCAATTTATGAATGGACTGGGGCTTGCCTTATCTATGGGCAACACCTACTAACTTGCTAAGTTCCTGTTTTCTTCCTGAATTCTGGCCACTCTCCAGAATAGGCTCATGGTTTTGTGTCCAAGATATGTACCACCTCCCAGCTCTGTGACATGGCCATGTACTGGATAACTGAAGGGAATGGCAAGCATCTCAGAAAACTCAGATATCAGTGTGACCAGTAAAGTGTCAGTGGAGAAACCCTGCTTTGGGCCTTTTGCTTACCTATTGTTCTGTTGCCCTGAATGTCAGGAAGGTCTTTGCCTCAGGCTACCCCTTTGTGAAGCCTGAAGTAAACAGTTTTCAAATGGAAATGAATGGGCATCACCTGTGGTTTTTTGCTTAATTCCTGTGCAAAGGGATGTGTGTGAATCAGCCTCTTGGCCCTGTGTGAGGCTGTGGCTTAGATTCTCAGCACCTGATGGATTAAAGAAAGATCCCATGTGTGCATCCAAAGCCAAAATGGCAAAAAGAGCAGTCATTGTGGATGAAGTCTCTCGCTTTCCTCTGGAAAGTTCCTGACCTCCATCAAGTGAGAATAGGGATCCTTTGGGTCAAATGAGTTCTTCAAAGCCCTGCAGCGGCTAGCCCATAGGTTCTTGGGTTTTCTCATGTCTCCAATTCACACAAAGAGTCTATACCCGAAAGTCAGTAGGCCTCAAATTGGAGAAGAAGAGCAGTATTAATGGCAGGCCTATTTGATCACTCCTGGTTCACAGGAAGGGTGTCCAGGCCACCCTGACATTAGGCAAATGAGGGGCAAGGGAGCTTATTCTAGACACTGTCTTGGGCTGCCCCCCTCATGGAAACCTCCAACCAGAGGTTATGATGAGTGTCTATATGGAAGAAAATGAGGGCCATGGGGCGGTTGGAAGGGATGACTTGGTCCACCTGGTCGTGAACTCTTGCATGATTCCCCTTAGAGACGGAGTTCTGGAACTGAACTCAGAGAAGTATGGCCATGAATTGTGTTGGGATTTTAGGAGGCCACACATGAGAGTTGCCCTTGGAAACTGAGATCTAGGACCAGGGTGGCTTTCCACAGAGCACTGGGAATCTCAGCCAGGATATCACATGATTTTATTCTTAAAGACCTGGCAGCCATAATTGAGAGTCAAAACAACCAAGGACCTCACATTGTAGACCTCAATGGGCCTGGCTTGATGTGACCTTTTGGCCACTCTTGGGAAGCCTTGCCTCTGAGTGTTTCTCCAGAGCTTTCATTGAAATGAGCTTCCTCACCATTTAGTGGTTTCTGAATGAATAGAAACCCACAGTGCCTCCAAGTTCATCCTGGAAAAATGGCTTGATAAATACCATGAAATTTTTGAAATTCCCATGACCAGGTGGCACTGGAGAACCTTTGGATGTCCTGTTGCTGATCATGAGTGTACCAGACAGAGCCTTGATTGACTGGGTTTCATGAAAACGGTGTAGACCAGAGATGCCAGTAAGTTGGAGCCTGCTGATTAGTGGGCCTAGAGCAGTGGTGTGCAGGTGTGTGATAAAACATCTGTGGCGGGGCCATGTGGATCTGCCATTGGCTTCCACATGGCTTGTGACTGACACGGTGCAGCCAGCAGACCCTTATATGTAAAGGCATCTTGTTATATGGAGAGGTTTCCGGGCAATGTTCAGAATCAGGTTGCTATGGTCCAGGGGGCAAGGTCTGTGGGATAGAAGCCTGGTTGGTGCATTCTCCTCGGACCCTGAGTCAGCACACGTGACAGAACTCCCTCCAGCACTGTGTCCCAGTTGAACTCCTTGTATTTCATGAAGCAAATAGGAAACTCCCAGTGAAGCAGCAAGAAACACCAGGAAAAGTGGAGGATGACCAAATGGCCTCACAGTCCACACGGGGAAACACTTTGACCCCAGTGGCCACAGTTGACCTACAAAGAGAGAATTCAGCACTGCTGCCTCATGTTCATTGGAAAATCAGAAACCATGTCCTCCAGGCCACAGAGATGCAGACCAAGCTTTGATGGTCTCACTACAAAGGAAGATAAAGCTCCTGACAACAACATATATTTCAAGGGTCCAACCTCAGAGGCAGTTTCCCAAGAAGTTTTTAGGCCAGCAGAGCTCCATATTTGTGGAGTGTTTACCCTGTCCCTTACTTATGGAAACTCCTCTACCACCTCCAAGGTTGTGAACTCCTGAGCATTTTCCATTGTATATATGTATTCACAGATTTTCTAACTCTTCTCTTCGAATTGTGTCTTACTTGGGCCAAAGGTCATGTCAAGGCATTGTTCTTGATGAGAGTGGGAAGATTTTTGTGTAGCACATAATTGCATACATATTGGATTCATTTTCCTATTTTCCATTCAAAATACTGAATCCCTGACACTAACCCATACCCTCCTAGACTCTGATTACCAATCCTGATATGATGGAGGAAAATAACCCAAACAGAATAGCAATACATGCAGTTCAGAGGAGGCATGGTGTATAATTGGACTTTCCTTTGGCATTATAAAGGCTAGGTGTTATAAATCTAGTCCAATTTAAGAGAAGTAGTTCTCCATGTGTTTGTAAAGTTAACAAATATGTGAATTCCTGTCTCCCTTTCTCTGTAGATTATTCAGCACATGTATTTTTACATGCACATATAGAATCCTACCTGGTATCCCACGTACATTCTTGTGAGGAGGCTGACATGGCAGATACAAATTGTGAGAAGAGATCATTCCTCCTAAACGCTGTTGGAACTGAAAATTGAACCTATGGGTGAGTTTTGTACTTGCACAACATGATACATAAATCCATGTTCAGTAAATTAAATATTTTTGGATCTGTGGATGATATATATTTCATGATGAATTTTGATTGGCATATATATTTCTTCTTTTTAAAGTCTCTCTGTGTTTGTTTTGTTTGAATGTGTGTTTGTGCGTGTGTATATATATATATATATATATATATATATATATATACACACACACACACACACACACACACTCTCTCTCTCTCTCTCTCTCTCTAGATTTTTCAAAGTATGAAATATATGTGTCTTATTATACACTCCCTTAATTCATTAATGTTCATGTATGTGGATTTATAATCATCTTTTCAAAAGATTATTCTCAGAAATATTCATCCACCTGAAATACACATTTGTTTCCTAGTGAATGGTGCTTAGAAATCCTAATATTTCTACAGTAACTGACCGAGTTTAGCATCAATGCAAGTAGATTCCTATGATACATGATGTGTATTTGGATGTTTCTTTTTTTTCGACACTGGTACCTCACTATTTCTTCAGTTGATGCACATCATAGGATATATATTTCATCCAAAAGTTCACAAATTTCCAGGCATTTGGTTCACTTTCAATCACTTCCTGCTTCAGAACACATGTACTCCTGTATGTTTCTGGACTGGTCTTTTCATGAGACTTCTTTCCAAACACATTATTTTCCATTTCCATAATCACTTTTCAAGCAAATCTCACACAGCCTTCGTGGTAAACCAGAACCCTAATATTACCATTAGATATATAACTGGTTGGAATGAATGATTGTGTATCAATATTAGATTTCTTATATATTTTCAGGTATCAGTTCAATCCATTATGTAAATTGGAACCAGTTATATTATTTATTCACAGTATGATCTATTCATGCATTGTCTCTATATTCATAGACACAGGGTACACCTATTGGTGCCCCCAAATACTAATCAATACGTCTGCAAGATATTGCTCCCAGAAATGGTGGAGGTAATACTCATGTCACCTGATCTACATATACATTTGATCACAGTGATATTCTGGACACATAATGCAAAGTTCACACTTATGATTGTACCAAAGTCTAAATAGAAAGTGAGCATGGATTACTAAAAACTTCCTTGTCCAGGTGCCTAATGCTCTCAAATGTCAATCCTATTGGTGACTACAGAGTTGCTTCGTCCTAAGATTACATATTCAACCTCAACCCTTTTGAAAATATCTAATCCTATCACTCACTTTATACTTTGACTGATTTCCCAATGTCTCTATTGATATCTGCTTTTCTACATAATTTCCCATATTCATTCTTGTGACTGACTCTTCACATGTGCTGACATTTACATCTACTCTCTAACTGACACCCTACTGCTAAAGAACTTTTGGTCCAAATGTTATACTCACTCTTCGTGCTAAACCTACTGACTATCTTCCTAATCCTACCTACTATCCCTTTTTTACTGGATGTTCTCTTCCACATTCAATCATCCAAGGTACAAGGTCTTAAGCCATTGTATATCAATTTATCTGAGACATCTGTGCAGAATGTAATTCAAAGCTATGTTTCCCAGTCAAGGGCCCAATGCTCTTCTGGGCTTCAAAGCTTACTTAGATTTCTGTTTTCATACATATACTTCACCTATATATTATTATAAATATCACAGGTTCCCAATACCATTCTTCATCCTGTAGAATGATTCCTAACCCAAATCAAACATGTTCTTACCCCTAACCATACACTGTTCCCTCAATCCAACTTTACAGAAGAGCAGGGACAGAGTTGGTCTTACAATAGAGGAATGTAGGGGATCTTCCACCTGCTGAGAACTCAAAGGTCCATGCAGAAATGATCCCTGGAGAAGATGTAGGCAGTTCTGAAGGACATGAGAGAGCAAAAGTCATCTTCCATGGCAAACAACCTGGTCAGGATGAAGGGTTGTGTCTGAATGAGCCGCAGTCTCCTTAATGTAGACAAGATGGACCAAACCAGGCCTGTGTGGAAAGCTGTTCCTGGGTGCCTATGGAGGATATACCATTCTAACTTGTGAAAGTGTCACAGGAAGCAGGGGCAGCCTCCATCTCACAGGACCCTTGGAAGCAACTGTTAGGACAATTTGGTTGCCAAGGCAGTGACCTCATTCAGTTCCTGAAGGAAGTGACCTCACCTCCCTTCTTTGTGATGGAACTCTCTGAACTTGGCAACCAGGAAGCCAGGCACCCAGAGCCAGTTTCAGTCCCAGTCCCAGTGGGCTCACTTCTTTGCATTTACCAAGGACAGAGTCAGTCTTTCTTGGTACCTACTGATGTGAGGATGACCAAATGCCAGGAAAGCTCTGGAGAGGGGAGTTTTCTGAGAAAGCAGGTTGTGAGTGGCTTACGGGTGGCTCCTGACAACTTCATTGAGTAGGCCAAGGAGGCCAGATCTGAGAGAGGACGGGCCATTTTGGGGGAACATTGTATGGCCCACCAGTCACAAGACACTCCGGATAGTCAGAGACCTACTTGGGGAAGGAGGTGCCTTAGTAGGTGTGGTTGTGAGTTTATGGTTTTGTCTCATGTTCTGAGAATAGGTAGGAAAGGCAGTTTGTTTGGTTTGGAGTGGACTGTTTCTAGTCAGTCGTTTGACAAGGCGAGTGTTTCTATGTCTGTGTATCCCACTGTATCCCTGGTTGTAGACATTGGAAAAGAGAATGAATCAATGGATGTGTCCTGTCTAGTAGAAAACTTTCCAGCATTCATCCTTTCCAATTTATGAATGGACTGGGGCTTGCCTTATCTATGGGCAACACCTACTAACTTGCTAAGTTCCTGTTTTCTTCCTGAATTCTGGCCACTCTCCCGAATAGGCTCATGGTTTTGTGTCCAAGATATGTACCACCTCCCAGCTCTGTGACATGGCCATGTACTGGATAACTGAAGGGAATGGCAAGCATCTCAGAAAACTCAGATATCAGTGTGTCCAGTAAAGTGTCAGTGGAGAAACCCTGCTTTGGGCCTTTTGCTTACCTATTGTTCTGTTGCCCTGAATGTCAGGAAGGTCTTTGCCTCAGGCTACCCCTTTGTGAAGCCTGAAGTAAACAGTTTTCAAATGGAAATGAATGGGCATCACCTGTGGCTTTTTGCTTAATTCCTGTGCAAAGGGATGTGTGTGAATCAGCCTCTTGGCCCTGTGTGAGGCTGTGGCTTAGATTCTCAGCACCTGATGGATTAAAGAAAGATCCCATGTGTGCATCCAAAGCCAAAATGGCAAAAAGAGCAGTCATTGTGGATGAAGTCTCTCGCTTTCCTCTGGAAAGTTCCTGACCTCCATCAAGTGAGAATAGGGATCCTTTGGGTCAAATGAGTTCTTCAAAGCCCTGCAGAGGCTAGCCCATAGGTTCTTGGGTTTTCTCATGTCTCCAATTCACACAAAGAGTCTATACCCGAAAGTCAGTAGGCCTCAAATTGGAGAAGAAGAGCAGTATTAATGGCAGGCCTATTTGATCACTCCTGGTTCACAGGAAGGGTGTCCAGGCCACCCTGACATTAGGCAAATGAGGGGCAAGGGAGCTTATTCTAGACACTGTCTTGGGCTGCCCCCCTCATGGAAACCTCCAGCCAGAGGTTATGATGAGTGTCTATATGGAAGAAAATGAGGGCCATGGGGCGGTTGGAAGGGATGACTTGGTCCACCTGGTCGTGAACTCTTGCAGGATTCCCCTTAGAGACGGAGTTCTGGAACTGAACTCAGAGAAGTATTGCCATGAATTGTGTTGGGATTTTAGGAGGCCACACATGAGAGTTGCCCTTGGAAACTGAGATCTAGGCCCAGGGTGGCTTTCCACAGAGCACTGGGAATCTCAGCCAGGATATCACATGATTTTATTCTTAAAGACCTGGCAGCCATAATTGAGAGTCAAAACACACAGGGACCTCACATTGTAGACCTCAATGGGCCTGGCTTGATGTGACCTTTTGGCCACTCTTGGGAAGCCTTGCCTCTGAGTGATTCTCCAGAGCTTTCTTCGAAATGAGCTTCCTCACCATTTAGTGGTTCCTGAATGAATAGAAACCCACAGTGCCTCCAAGTTCATCCTTGAAAAATGGCTTGATAAATACCATGAAATTTTTGAAATTCCCATGACCAGGTGGCACTGGAGAACCTTTGGATGTCCTGTTGCTGATCATGAGTGTACCAGACAGAGCCTTGATTGACTGGGTTTCATGAAAACGGTGTAGACCAGAGATGCCAGTAAGTTGGAGCCTGCTGATTAGTGGGCCTAGAGCAGTGGTGTGCAGGTGTGTGATAAAACAT
Source organism: Urocitellus parryii (assembly GCF_045843805.1). Classification (NCBI taxonomy): domain Eukaryota; kingdom Metazoa; phylum Chordata; class Mammalia; order Rodentia; family Sciuridae; genus Urocitellus; species Urocitellus parryii. Next base: position 147,746,983 of record NC_135533.1, read on the forward strand.
CTGTGGCGGTGCCATGTGGATCTGCCATTGGCTTCCACATGGCTTGTGACTGACACGGTGCAGCCAGCAGACCCTTATATGTAAAGGCATCTTGTTATATGGAGAGGTTTCCAGGCAATGTTCAGAATCAGGTTGCTATGGTCAAGGGGGCAAGCTCTGTGGGATAGAAGCCTGGTTGGTGCATTCTCCTCGGACCCTGAGTCAGCACACGTGACAGAACTCCCTCCAGCACTGTGTCCCAGTTGAACTCCTTGTATTTCATGAAGCAAATAGGAAACTCCCAGTGAAGCAGCAAGAAACACCAGGAAAAGTGGAGGATGACCAAATGGCCTCACAGTCCACACGGGGAAACACTTAGACCCCAGTGGCCACAGTTGACCTACAAAGAGAGAATTCAGCACTGCTGCCTCATGTTCATTGGAAAATCAGAAACCATGTCCTCCAGGCCACAGAGATGCAGACCGAGGTTTGATGGTCTCACTACAAAGGAAGATAAAGCTCCTGACAACAACATATATTTCAAGGTTCCAACCTCAGAGGCAGTTTCCCAAGAAGTTTTTAGGCCAGCAGAGCTCCATATTTCTGGAGTGTTTACCCTGTCCCTTACTTATGGAAACTCCTCTACCACCTCCAAGGTTGTGAACTCCTGAGCATTTTCCATTGTATATATGTATTCACAGATTTTCTAACTCTTCTCTTCGAATTGTGTCTTACTTGGGGCAAAGGTAATGTCAAGGCATTGTTCTTGATGAGAGTGGGAAGATTTTTGTGTAGCACATAATTGCATACACATTGGATTCATTTTCCTATTTTCCATTCAAAATACTGAATCCCTGACACTAACCCATACCCTCCTAGACTCTGATTACCAATCCTGATATGATGGAGGAAAATAACCCAAACAGAATAGCAATCCATGCAGTTCAGAGGAGGCATGGTGTATAATTGGACTTTCCTTTGGCATTATAAAGGCTAGGTGTTATAAATCTAGTCCAATTTAAGAGAAGTAGTTCTCCATGTGTTTGTAAAGTTAACAAATATGTGAATTCCTGTCTCCCTTTCTCTGTAGCCTATTCAGCACATGTGTTTTTACATGCACATATAGAATCCTACCTGGTATCCCACGTACATTCTTGTGAGGAGGCTGACATGGCAGATACAAATTGTGAGAAGAGATCATTCCTCCTAAACGCTGTTGGAACTGAAAATTCAACCTATGGGTGAGTTTTGTACTTGCACAACATGATACATAAATCCATGTTCAGTAAATTAAATATTTTTGGATCTGTGGATGATATATATTTCATGATGAATTTTGATTGGCATATATATTTCTTCTTTTTAAAGTCTCTCTGTGTTTGTTTTGTTTGAATGTGTGTGTGTGCGTGTGTGTATATATATATACACACCCCACACACACACACACTCTCTCTCTCTCTCTCTCTCTCCAGATTTTTCAAAGTATGAAATATATGTGTCTTATTATACACTCCCTTAATTCATTAGTGTTCATGTATGTGGATTTATAATCATCTTTTCAAAAGATTATTCTCAGTAATATTCATCCACCTGAAATACACATTTGTTTCCTAGTGAATGGTGCTTAGAAATCCTAATATTTCTACAGTAACTGACCGAGTTTAGCATCAATGCAAGTAGATTCCGATGATGCATGATGTGCATTTTGATGTTTCTTTTTTTTCGACACTGGTACATCACTATTTCTCCCGTTGGTGCACATCATAGGATATATATTTCATCCAAAAGTTCACAAATTTCCAGGCATTTGGTTCACTTTCAATCACTTCCTGCCTCAGAACACATGTACTCCTGCATGTTTCTGGACTGGTCTTTTCATGAGACTTCTTTCCAAACACATTATTTTCGATTTCCATAATCACTTTTCAAGCAAATCTCACACAGCCTTCATGGTAAACCAGAACCCTAATATTACCATTAGATATATAACTGGTTGGAATGAATGATTGTGTCTCAATATTAGATTTCTTATATATTTTCAGGTATCAGTTCAATCCATTATGTAAATTGGAACAAGTTATATTATTTATTCACAGTATGATCTATTCATGCATCATCTCTATATTCATAGACACAGGGTACACCTATTGGTGCCCCCAAATACTAATCAATACGTCTGCAAGATATTGCTCCCAGAAATGGTGGAGGTAATACTCATGTCACCTGATCTACATATACATTTTATCACAGTGATATTCTGGACACATAATGCAAAGTTCACACTTATGATTGTACCAAAGTCTAAATGGAAAGTGAGCATGGATTACTAAAAACATCCTTGTCCAGGTGCCTAATGCTCTCAAATGTCAATCCTATTGGTGACTACAGAGTTGCTTCGTCCTAAGATTACATATTCAACCTCAACCCTTTTGAAAATATCTAATCCTATCACTCACTTTATACTTTGACTGATTTCCCAATGTCTCTATTGATATCTGCTTTCCTACATAATTTCCCATATTCATTCTTGTGACTGACTCTTCACATGTGCTGACATTTACATCTACTCTCTAACTGACACCCTACTGCTAAAGAACTTTTGGTCCAAATGTTATACTCACTCTTCTTGCTAAACCTACTGACTATCTTATTAATCCTACCTACTATCCCTTTTTGACTGGATGTTCTCTTCCACATTCAATCATCCAAGGTACAAGGTCTTAAGCCATTGTATATCAATTTATCTGAGACATCTGTGCAGAATGTAATTCAAAGCTATGTATCCCAGTCAAGGGCCCAATGCTCTTCTGGGCTTCAAAGCTTACTTAGATTTCTGTTTTCATACATATACTTCACCTATATATTATTATAAATATCACAGGTTCCCAATACCATTCTTCATCCTGTAGAATGATTCCTAACCCAAATCAAACATGTTCTTACCCCTAACCATACACTGTTCCCTCAATCCAACTTTACAGAAGAGCAGGGACAGAGTTGGTCTTACAATAGAGGAATGTAGGGGATCTTCCACCTGCTGAGAACTCAAAGGTCCATGCAGAAATGATCCCTGGAGAAGATGTAGGCAGCTCTGAAGAACATGAGAGAGCAAAAGTCATCTTCCATGGCAAACAACCTGGTCAGGATGAAGGGGTGTGTCTGTATGAGCCTCACTCTTTTTAATGTAGACAAGATGGACCAAACCAGGCCTGTGTGGAAAGCTGTTCCTGGGTGCCTATGGAGGATATACCATTGTAACTTGTGAAAGTGTCACAGGAAGCAGGGGCAGCCTCCATCTCATAGGACCCTTGGAAGCAACTGTTAGGACAATTTGGTTGCCAAGGAGTGACCTCATTCTGTTCTTGAAGGAAGTGACATCACCTCACTTCCTTGGTGATGGAACTCTCTGAACTGGGCAACCAGAAAGCCAGGCACCCAGAGCCAGTTTCAGTCCAAGTCCAAGTGGGCTCACTTGTTTGCATTTACCAAGGACAGAGTCAGTCTTTCTTGGTACCTACTGATGTGCGGATGACCAAATGCCAGGAAAGCTCTGAAGAGGGGACTTTTCTGAGAAAGCAGATATTGAGTGGCTCAATGGTGGCTCCTGACAGCCTCATTGAGTAGGCCAAGGAGGCCAGATCTGAGAGAGGACGGGCCATTTTGGGGGAACATTGTATGGCCCACCAGTCAGAAGACACTCCGGATAGTCACAGACCAACTTGGGGGAAGGAGGTGCCTTAGTGTGTGTGGGTGTGAGTTTATGGTTTTGTGTCATGTTCTGAGAATAGGTAGGAAAGGCAGTTTGTTTGGTTTGGAGTGGACTGTTTCTAGTAAGTCGTTTGACAAGGCGAGTGTTTCTATGTCTGTGTATCCCACTGTATCCCTGGTTGTAGACATTGGAAAAGAGAATGAATCAATGGATGTGTCCTGTCTAGTAGAAAACTTTCCAGCATTCATCCTTTCCAATTTATGAATGGACTGGGGCTTGCCTTATCAATGGGCAACACCTACTATCTTGCTAAGTTCCTGTTTTCTTCCTGAATTCTGGCCACTCTCCAGAATAGGCTCATGGTTTTGTGTCCAAGATATGTACCACCTCCCAGCTCTGTGACATGGCCATGTATTGGATAACTGAAGGGAATGGCAAGCATCTCAGAAAACTCAGATATCAGTGTGACCAGTAAAGTGTCAGTGGAGAAACCCTGCTTTGGGCCTTTTGCTTACCTATTGTTCTGTTGCCCTGAATGTCAGGAAAGTCTTTGCCTCAGGCTACCCCTTTGTGAAGCCTGAAGTAAACAGTTTTCAAATGGAAATGAATGGGCATCACCTGTGGTTTTTTGCTTAATTCCTGTGCAAAGGGATGTGTGTGAATCAGCCTCTTGGCCCTGTGTGAGGCTGTGGCTTAGATTCTCAGCACCTGATGGATTAAAGAAAGATCTCATGTGTGCATCCAAAGCCAAAATGGCAAAAAGAGCAGTCATTGTGGATGAAGTCTCTCGCTTTCCTCTGGAAAGTTCCTGACCTGCATCAAGTGAGAATAGGGATCCTTTGGGTCAAATGAGTTCTTCAAAGCCCTGCAGAGGCTAGCCCATAGGTTCTTGGGTTTTCTCATGTCTCCAATTCACACAAAGAATCTATACCCGAAAGTCAGTAGGCCTCAAATTGGAGAAGCAGAGCAGTATTAATGGCAGGCGTATTTGATCACTCCTGGTTCACAGGAAGGGTGTCCAGGCCACCCTGACATTAGGCAAATGAGGGGCAGGGGAGCTTATTCTAGACACTGTCTTGGGCTGCCCCCCTCATGGAAACCTCCAGCCAGAGGTTATGATGAGTGTCTATATGGAAGAAGATGAGGGCCATGTGGCAGTGTTTTGGTTTGAATTTTGGGCATTTGTGAGGCATTTGGAATGGATGACTGTGTCCACCTGGGCTTGAACTCTGGCGTGATTCCCCTTAGAGACTGAGTTCTGGAACTGAACTCAGAGAAGTATTGCCATGAATTGTGTTGGGATTTTAGGAGGCCACGCATGAGAGTTGCCCTTGGAAACTGAGATCTAGGTCCAGGGTGGCTTTCCACAGAGCACTGGGAATCTCAGCCAGGATATCACATGATTTTATTCTTAAAGACCTGGCAGCCATAATTGAGAGTCAAAACACACATGGACCTCACATTGTAGACCCCAAATGGGCCTGGTTTGATGTGACCTTTTGGCCAGTCTTGGGAAGCCTTGCCTCTGAGTGTTTCTCCAGAGCTTTCATTGAAATGAGCTTCCTCACCATTTAGTGGTTCCTGAATGAATAGAAACCCACAGTGCCTCCAAGTTCATCCTGGAAAAATGGCTTGATAAATACCATGAAATTTTTGAAATTCCCATGACCAGGTGGCACTGGAGAACCTTTGGATGTCCTGTTGCTGATTATGAGTGTACCAGACAGTGCCTTGATTGACTGGGTTTCATGAAAATGGTGTAGAACAGAGATGCCAGTAAGTTGGAGCCTGCTGATTAGTGGGCCTAGAGCAGTGGTGTGCAGGTGTGTGATGAAACATCTGTGGTGGGGCCATGTGGATCTGCCATTGGCTTCCACATGGCTTGTGACTGACACGGTGCAGCCAGCAGACCCTTATATGTAAAGGCATCTTGTTATATGGAGAGGTTTCCGGGCAATGTTCAGAATCAGGTTGCTATGGTCAAGGGGGCAAGCTCTGTGGGATAGAAGCCTGGTTGGTGCATTCTCCTAGGACCCTGAGTCAGCACACGTGACAGAACTCCCTCCAGCACTGTGTCCCAGTTGAACTCCTTGTATTTCATGAAGCAAATAGGAAACTCCCAGTGAAGCAGCAAGAAACACCAGGAAAAGTGGAGGATGACCAAATGGCCTCACAGTCCACACGGGGAAACACTTTGACCCCAGTGGCCACAGTTGACCTACAAAGAGAGAATTCAGCACTGCTGCCTCATGTTCATTGGAAAATCAGAAACCATGTCCTCCAGGTCACATAGATGCAGAAAAAGCTTTGATGGTCTCACTACAAAGGAAGATAAAGCTCCTGACAACAACATATATTTCAAGGGTCCAACCTCAGAGGCAGTTTCCCAAGAAGTCTACAGGCCAGCAGAGCTCCATGTTTGTGGAGTGTTTACCCTGTCCCTTACTTATGGAAACTCCTCTACCACCTCCAAGCTTGTGAACTCCTGAGCATTTTCCATTGTATATATGTATTCACAGATTTCCTAACTCTTCTCTTCGAATTGTGTCTTACTTGGGGCAAAGGTAATGTCAAGGCATTGTTCTTGATGAGAGTGGGAAGATTTTTGTGTAGCACACCATTGCATACACATTGGATTAATTTTCCTATTTTCCATTCAAAATACTGAATCCCTGACACTAACCCATACCGTCCTAGACTCTGATTACCAATCCTGATATGATGGAGGAAAATAACCCAAACAGAATAGCAATACATGCAGTTCAGAGGAGGCAGGGTGTATAATTGGACTTTCCTTTGGCATTATAAAGGCTAGGTGTTATAAATCTAGTCCAATTTAAGAGAGGTAGTTCTCCATGTGTTTGTAAAGTTAACAAATATGTGAATTCCTGTCTCCCTTTCTCTGTAGCCTATTCAGCACATGTATTTTTACATGCACATATAGAATCCTACCTGGTATCCCACGTACATTCTTGTGAGGAGTCTGACATGGCAGATACAAATTGTGAGAACAGATCACTCCTCCTAAACGCTGTTGGAACTGAAAATTCAACCTATGGGTGAGCTTTCTACTTGAACAACATGATACATAAATCCATATTCAGTAAATTAAATATTTTTGGATCTGTGGATGATATATATTTCATGATGAATTTTGATTGGCATATATATTTCTACTTTTTAAAGTCTCTGTGTGTTTGTATTGTTTAAATGTGTATATATATATATATATATATATATATATATATATATATATATACACACACTCTCTCTCTCTCCAGATTTTTCAAAGTATGAAATATATGTGTCTTATTATACACTCCCTAAATTCATTCATGTTCAGGTATGTGGATTTATAATTATCTTTTCAAAAGATTATTCTCAGAAATATTCATCCACCTGAAATACACATTTGTTTCCTAGTGAATGGTGCTTAGAAATCCTAATATTTCTCCAGTAACTGACCGAGTTTAGCATCAATGCAAGTAGATTCCTATGATACATGATATGTATTTTGACGTTTCTTTTTTTTCGACACTGGTACATCACTGTTTCTTCAGTTGATGCACAGCATAGGATATATATTTCATCCACAAGTTCACAATTTCCAGGCATTTGGTTCACTTTCAATCACTTCCTGCTTCAGAACACATGTACTCTTGTATATTTCTGGACTGGCCTTTTCATGAGACTTCTTTCCAAACACATTATTTTCGATTTCCATAATCACTTTTCAAGCAAATCTCACACAGCCTTCATGGTAAACCATAACCCTAACATTACCATTAGATATATAACTGGCTGGAATGAATGATTTTGTATCAATATTAGATCTCCTATATATTTTCAGGTATGAGTTCAATCCATTATGTAAATTGGAATCAGTTATATTATTTATTCACAGTATGGTCTATTCATGCATTGTCTCTATATTCATAGACCCAGGGTACACCTATTGGTGCCCCCAAATACTAATCAATACGTCTTCAAGATATTGCTCCCAGAAATGGTGGAAGAAATACTCATGTCACCTGATCTACGTGTACATTTTATCCCAGTGATATTCTGGACACATAATGCAAAGTTCACACTTATGATTGTACCAAAGTCTAAATGGAAAGTGAGCATGGATTACTAAAAACATCCCTGCCCAGGGGCTTAATGCTCTCAAATGTCAATCCTATTGGTGACTACACAGTTGCTTCGTCCTAAGATTACATATTCAACCTCAACCCTGTTGAAAATATCTAATCCTATCACTCACTTTACACTTTGATTGATTTCCCAATGTCTCTATTGATATCTGCTTTCCTACATAATTTCCCATATTCATTATTGTGACTGACCCTTCACATGTGCTGACATTTACATCTACTCTCTAACTGACACCCTACTGCTAAAGAACTTTAGGTCCAAATGTTATACTCACTCTTCTTCCTAAACCTACTATCTTCCTAATCCTACCTACTATCCCTTTTTGACTGGATGTTCTCTTCCACATTCAATCATCCAAGGTACAAGGTCTTATGCCATTGCATATCAATTTATCTGAGACATCTGTGCAGAATGTAATTCAAAGCTAAGTATCCCAGTCAAGGGCCCAATGCCCTTCTGGGCTTCAATGCTTACTTAGATTTCTGTTTTCATACATATACTTCACCTATATATTATTATAAATATCACAGGTTCCCAATACCATTCTTCATCCTGTAGAATGATTACTAACCCAAATCAAACATGTTCTTACCCCTAACCATACACTGTTCCCTCAATCCAACTTTACAGAAGAGCAGGGACAGAGTTGGTCTTACAATAGAGGAATGTAGGGGATCTTCCACCTGCTGAGAACTCAAAGGTCCATGCAGAAATGATCCCTGGAGAAGATGTAGGCAGCTCTGAAGGACATGAGAGAGCAAAAGTCATCTTCCATGGCAAACAACCTGGTCAGGATGAAGGGGTGTGTCTGTATGAGCCTCACTCTTTTTAATGTAGACAAGATGGACCAAACCAGGCCTTGTGGAAAGCTGTTCCTGGGTGCCTATGGAGGATATACCATTCTATCTTGTGTTAGATTGTGTGTGAAAGTGTCACAGGAAGCAGGGGCAGCCTCCATCTCATAGCACCCTTGGAATCAACTGTTAGGACTATTTGGTTGCCAAGGCAGTGACCTCATTCAGTTCCTGAAGGAAGTGACCTCACCTCACTTCTTTTGTGATGGAACTCTCTGAACTTGGCAACCAGGAAGCCAGGCACCCAGAGCCACTTTCAGTCCCAGTCCCAGTGGGCTGACTTGTTTGCATTTACCAAGGACAGAGTCAGTCTTTCTTGGTACCTACTGATGTGAGGATGACCAAATGCCAGGAAAGCTCTGAAGAGGGGACTTTTCTGAGAAAGCAGATATTGAGTGGCTCACTGGTGGCTCCTGACAACCTCATTGAGTAGGCCAAGGAGGCCAGATCTGAGAGAGGCCATTTGGGGGGAACATTGTATGGCCCACCAGTCAGAAGACACTCCGGATAGTCACAGACCTACTTGGGGGAAGGAGGTGCCTTAGTGGGTGTGGGTGTGAGTTTATGGTTTTGTGTCATGTTCTGAGAATAGGTAGGAAAGGCAGTTTGTTTGGTTTGGAGTGGACTGTTTCTAGTAAGTCGTTTGACAAGGCGAGTGTTTCTATGTCTGTGTATCCCACTGTATCCCTGGTTGTAGACATTGGAAAAGAGAATGAATCAATGGATGTGTCCTGTCTAGTAGAAAACTTTCCAGCATTCATCCTTTCCAATTTATGAATGGACTGGGGCTTGCCTTATCTATGGGCAACACCTACTATCTTGCTAAGTTCCTGTTTTCTTCCTGAATTCTGGCCACTCTCCAGAATAGGCTCATGGTTTTGTGTCCAAGATATGTACCACCTCCCAGCTCTGTGACATGGCCATGTACTGGATAACTGAAGGGAATGGCAAGCATCTCAGAAAACTCACATATCAGTGTGACCAGTAAAGTGTCAGTGGAGAAACCCTGCTTTGGGCCATTTGCTTACCTAATGTTCTGTTGCCCTGACTCTCAGGAAGGTCTTTGCCTCAGGCTACCCCTTTGTGAAGCCTGAAGTAAACAGTTTTCAAATGGAAATGAATGGGCATCACCTGTGGCTTTTTGCTTAATTCCTGTGCAAAGGGATGTGTGTGAATCAGCCTCTTGGCCCTGTGTGAGACTGTGGCTTAGATTCTCAGCACCTGATGGATTAAAGAAAGATCCCATGTGTGCATCCAAAGCCAAAATGGCAAAAAGAGCAGTCATTGTGGATGAAGTCTCTCGCTTTCCTCTGGAAAGTTCCTGACCTGCATCAAGTGAGAATAGGGATCCTTTGGGTCAAATGAGTTCTTCAAAGCCCTGCAGAGGCTAGCCCATAGGTTCTTGGGTTTTCTCCTGTCTCCAATTCACACAAAGAATCTATACCCGAAAGTCAGTAGGCCTCAAATTGGAGAAGCAGAGCAGTATTAATGGCAGGCGTATTTGATCACTCCTGGTTCACAGGAAGGGTGTCCAGGCCACCCTGACATTAGGCAAATGAGGGGCAGGGGAGCTTATTCTAGACACTGTCTTGGGCTGCCCCCCTCATGGAAACCTCCAGCCAGAGGTTATGATGAGTGTCTATATGGAAGAAGATGAGGGCCATGTGGCAGTGTTTTGGTTTGAATTTTGGGCATTTGTGAGGCATTTGGAAGGGATGACTGTGTCCACCTGGGCTTGAACTCTGGCGTGATTCCCCTTAGAGACTGAGTTCTGGAACTGAACTCAGAGAAGTATTGCCATGAATTGTGTTGGGATTTTAGGAGGCCACGCATGAGAGTTGCCCTTGGAAACTGAGATCTAGGCCCAGGGTGGCTTTCCATAGGGCACTGGGAATCTCAGCCAGGATATCACATGATTTTATTGTTAAAGACCTGGCAGCCATAATTGAGAGTCAAAACACACATGGACCTCACATTGTAGACCCCAAATGGGCCTGGTTTGATGTGACCTTTTGGCCAGTCTTGGGAAGCCTTGCCTCTGAGTGTTTCTCCAGAGCTTTCATTGAAATGAGCTTCCTCACCATTTAGTGGTTCCTGAATGAATAGAAACCCACAGTGCCTCCAAGTTCATCCTGGAAAAATGGCTTGATAAATACCATGAAATTTTTGAAATTCCCATGACCAGGTGGCACTGGAGAACCTTTGGATGTCCTGTTGCTGATCATGAGTGTACCAGACAGTGCCTTGTTTGACTGGGTTTCATGAAAATGGTGTAGAACAGAGATGCCAGTAAGTTGGAGCCTGCTGATTAGTGGGCCTAGAGCAGTGTTGTGCAGGTGTGTGATAAAACATCTGTGGTGGGGCCATGTGGATCTGCCATTGGCTTCCACATGGCTTGTGACTGACACGGTGCAGCCAGCAGACCCTTATATGTGAAGGCATCTTGTTATATGGAGAGGTTTCCGGGCAATGTTCAGAATCAGGTTGCTATGGTCAAGGGGGCAAGCTCTGTGGGATAGAAGCCTGGTTGGTGCATTCTCCTAGGACCCTGAGTCAGCACACGTGACAGAACTCCCTCCAGCACTGTGTCCCACTTGAACTCCTTGTATTTCATGAAGCAAATAGGAAACTCCCTGTGAAGCAGCAAGAAACACCAGGAAAAGTGGAGGATGACCAAATGGCCTCAGAGTCCACACGGGGAAACACTTTGACCCCAGTGGCCACAGTTGACCTACAAAGAGAGAATTCAGCACTGCTGCCTCATGTTCATTGGAAAATCAGAAACCATGTCCTCCAGGTCACATAGATGCAGAAAAAGCTTTGATGGTCTCACTACAAAGGAAGATAAAGCTCCTGACAGCAACATATATTTCAAGGGTCCAACCTCAGAGGCAGTTTCCCAAGAAGTCTTTAGGCCAGCAGAGCTCCATGTTTGTGGAGTGTTTACCCTGTCCCTTACTTATGGAAACTCCTCTACCACCTCCAAGCTTGTGAACTCCTGAGCATTTTCCATTGTATATATGTATTCACAGATTTTCTAACTCTTCTCTTCGAATTGTGTCTTACTTGGGGCAAAGGTAATGTCAAGGCATTGTTCTTGATGAGAGTGGGAAGATTTTTGTGTAGCACATCATTGCATACACATTGGATTCATTTTCCTATTTTCCATTCAAAATACTGAATCCCTGACACTAACCCATACCCTCCTAGACTCTGATTACCAATCCTGATATGATGGAGGAAAATAACCCAAACAGAATAGCAATACATGCAGTTCAGAGGAGGCATGGTGTATAATTGGACTTTCCTTTGGCATTATAAAGGCTAGGTGTTATAAATCTAGTCCAATTTAAGAGAAGTAGTTCTCCATGTGTTTGTAAAGTTAACAAATAGGTGAATTCCTGTCTCGCTTTCTCTGTAGCCTATTCAGCACATGTATTTTTACATGCACATATAGAATCCTACCTGGAATCCCATGTACATTCTTGTGAGGAGGCTGACATGGCAGATACAAATTGTGAGAAGAGATCACTCCTCCTAAACGCTGTTGGAACTGAAAATTCAACCTATGGGTGAGCTTTCTACTTGAACAACATGATACATAAATCCATATTCAGTAAATTAAATATTTTTGGATCTGTGGATGATATATATTTCATGATGAATTTTGATTCGCATATATATTTCTACTTTTTAAAGTCTCTGTGTGTTTGTATTGTTTGAATGTGTGTGTGTATATATATATATATATATATATATATATATATATATATATACACACACACTCACACACACACTCTCTCTCCAGATTTTTCAAAGTATGAAATATATGTGTCTTATTATACACTCCCTAAATTCATTCATGTTCAGGTATGTGGATATATAATTATCTTTTCAAAAGATTATTCTCAGAAATATTCATCCACATGAAATACACATTTGTTTCCTAGTGAATGGTGCTTAGAAATCCTAATATTTCTACAGTAACTGACCGAGTTTAGCATCAATGCAAGTAGATTCCTATGATACATGATATGTATTTTGACGTTTCTTTTTTTCGACACTGGTACAACACTGTTTCTTCATTGATGCACAGCATAGGATATATATTTCATCCACAAGTTCTCAATTTCCAGGCATTTGGTTCACTTTCAATCACTTCCTGCTTCAGAACACATGTACTCTTGTATAGTTCTGGACTGGCCTTTTCATGAGACTTCTTTCCAAACACATTATTTTCGATTTCCATAATCACTTTTCAAGCAAATCTCACACAGCCTTCATGGTAAACCAGAACCCTAACATTACCATTAGATATATAACTGGTTGGAGTGAATGATTTTGTATCAATATTAGATTTCCTATATATTTTCAGGTATCAGTTCAATCCATTATGTAAATTGGAACCAGTTATATTATTTATTCACAGTATGGTCTATTCATTCATTGTCTCTATATTCATAGACCCAGGGTACACCTATTGGTGCCCCCAAATACTAATCAATACGTCTTCAAGATATTGCTCCCAGAAATGGTGGAAGAAATACTCATGTCACCTGATCTACATATACATTTTATCACAGTGATATTCTGGACACATAATGCAAAGTTCACACTTATGATTGTACCAAAGTCTAAATGCAAAGTGAGCATGGATTACTAAAAACATCCTTGCCCAGGGGCTTAATGCTCTCAAATGTCAATCCTATTGGTGACTACACAGTTGCTTCGTCCTAAGATTACATATTCAACCTCAACCCTGTTGAAAATATCTATTCCTATCACTCACTTTATACTTTGACTGATTTCCCAATGTCTCTATTGATATCTGCTTTCCTACAAAATTTCCCATATTCATTATTGTGACTGACACTTCACATGTGCTGACATTTACATCTACTCTCTAACTGACACCCTACTGCTAAAGAACTTTAGGTCCAAATGTTATACTCACTCTTCTTCCTAAACCTACTATCTTCCTAATCCTACCTACTATCCCTTTTTGACTGGATGTTCTCTTCCACATTCAATCATCCAAGGTACAAGGTCTTATGCCATTGCATATCAATTTATCTGAGACATCTGTGCAGAATGTAATTCAAAGCTAAGTATCCCAGTCAAGGGCCCAATGCCCTTCTGGGCTTCAAAGATTACTTAGATTTCTGTTTTCATACATATACTTCACCTATATATTATTATCAATATCAAAGGTTCCCAATACCATTCTTCATCCAGTAGAATGATTCCTAACCCAAATCAAACATGTTCTTACCCCTAACCATACACTGTTCCCTCAATCCAACTTTACAGAAGAGCAGGGACAGAGTTGGTCTTACAATAGAGGAATGTAGGGGATCTTCCACCTGCTGAGAACTCAAAGGTCCATGCAGAAATGATCCCTGGAGAAGATGTAGGCAGCTCTGAAGGACATGAGAGAGCAAAAGTCATCTTCCATGGCAAACAACCTGGTCAGGATGAAGGGTTGTGTCTGTATGAGCCTCACTCTTTTTAATGTAGACAAGATGGACCAAACCAGGCCTTGTGGAAAGCTGTTCCTGGGTGCCTATGGAGGATATACCGTTCTAACTTGTGAAAGTGTCACAGGAAGCAGGGGCAGCCTCCATCTCATAGGACCCTTGGAAGCAACTGTTAGGACAATGTGGTTGCCAAGGCAGTGACCTCATTCAGTTCCTAAAATAAGTGACCTCACCTCACTTCCTTGGTGATGGAACTCTCTGAACTTGGCAACCAGGAAGCCAGGCACCCAGAGCCAGTTTCAGTCCCAGTCCCAGTGGGCTGACTTGTTTGCATTTACCAAGGACAGAGTCAGTCTTTCTTGGTACCTACTGATGTGAGGATGACCAAATGTCAGGAAAGCTCTGAAGAGGGGACTTTTCTGAGAAAGCAGGTATTGAGTGGCTCACTGGTGGCTCCTGACAACTTCATTGAGTAGGCCAAGGAGGCCAGATCTGAGAGAGGACGGGCCATTTTGGGGGAACATTGTATGGCCCACCAGTCAGAAGACACTCTGGATAGTCACAGACCTACTTGGGGGACGGAGGTGCCTTAGTGGGTGTGGGTGTGAGTTTATGGTTTTGTGTCATGTTCTGAGAATAGGTAGGAAAGGCAGTTTGTTTGGTTTGGAGTGGACTGTTTCTAGTCAGTCGTTTGACAAGGCGAGTGTTTCTATGTCTGTGTATCCCATGTGTCCCTGGTTGTAGACATTGGAAAAGAGAATGAATCAATGGATGTGTCCTGTCTAGTAGAAAACTTTCCAGCATTCATCCTTTCCAATTTATGAATGGACTGGGGCTTGCCTTATCTATGGGCAACACCTACTATCTTGCTAAGTTCCTGTTTTCTTCCTGAATTCTGGCCACTCTCCGGAATAGGCTCATGGTTTTGTGTCCAAGATATGTACCACCTCCCAGCTCTGTGACATGGCCATGTACTGGATAACTGAAGGGAATGGCAAGCATCTCAGAAAACTCACATATCAGTGTGACCAGTAAAGTGTCAGTGG
Source organism: Urocitellus parryii (assembly GCF_045843805.1). NCBI lineage: Eukaryota > Metazoa > Chordata > Mammalia > Rodentia > Sciuridae > Urocitellus > Urocitellus parryii. The sequence goes on from NC_135533.1 coordinate 147,762,203, forward strand.
AGAAACCCTGCTTTGGGCCTTTTGCTTACCTATTGTTCTGTTGCCCTGACTCTCAGGAAGGTCTTTGCCTCAGGCTACCCCTTTGTGAAGCCTGAAGTAAACAGTTTTCAAATGGAAATGAATGGGCATCACCTGTGCCTTTTTGCTGAATTCCTGTGCAAAGGGATGTGTGTGAATCAGCCTCTTTGCCCTGTGTGAGGCTGTGGCTTAGATTCTCAGCACCTGATGGATTAAAGAAAGATCCCATGTGTGCATCCAAAGCCAAAATGGCAAAAAGAGCAGTCATTGTGGATGAAGTCTCTCGCTTTCCTCTGGAAAATTCCTGACCTCCATCAAGTGAGAATAGAGATCCTTTGGGTCAAATGAGTTCTTCAAAGCCCTGCAGCGGCTAGCTCATAGGTTCTTGGGTTTTCTCATGTCTCCAATTCACACAAAGAATCTCTACCCGAAAGTCAGTAGGCCTCAAATTGGAGAAGCAGAGCAGTATTAATGGCAGGCGTATTTGATCACTCCTGGTTCACAGGAAGGGTGTCCAGGCCACCCTGACATTAGGCAAATGAGGGGCAAGGGAGCTTATTCTAGACACTGTCTTGGGCTGCCCCCCTCATGGAAACCTCCAGCCAGAGGTTATGATGAATGTCTATATGGAAGACGATGAGGGCCATGTGGCAGTGTTTTGGTTTGAATTTTGGGCATTTGTGAGGCATTTGGAATGGATGACTGTGTCCACCTGGGCTTGAACTCTGGCGTGATTCCCCTTAGAGACTGAGTTCTGGAACTGAACTCAGAGAAGTATTGCCATGAATTGTGTTGGGATTTTAGGAGGCCACGCATGAGAGTTGCCCTTGGAAACTGAGATCTAGGCCCAGGGTGGCTTTCCTCAGAGCACTGGGAATCTCAGCCAGGATTTCACAGGATTTTATTCTTAAAGACCTGGCAGCCATAATTGAGAGTCAAAACACACATGGACCTCACATTGTAGACCCCAAATGGGCCTGGTTTGATGTGACCTTTTGGCCAGTCTTGGGAAGCCTTGCCTCTGAGTGTTTCTCCAGAGCTTTCATTGAAATGAGCTTCCTCACCATTTAGTGGTTCCTGAATGAATAGAAACCCACAGTGCCTCCAAGTTCATCCTGGAAAAATGGCTTGATAAATACCATGAAATTTTTGAAATTCCCATGACCAGGTGGCACTGGAGAACCTTTGGATGTCCTGTTGCTGATCATGAGTGTACCAGACAGTGCCTTGATTGACTGGGTTTCATGAAAATGGTGTAGAACAGAGATGCCAGTAAGTTGGAGCCTGCTGATTAGTGGGCCTAGAGCAGTGGTGTGCAGGTGTGTGATAAAACATCTGTGGTGGGGCCATGTGGATCTGCCATTGGCTTCCACATGGCTTGTGACTGACACGGTGCAGCCAGCAGACCCTTATATGTAAAGGCATCTTGTTATATGGAGAGGTTTCCGGGCAATGTTCAGAATCAGGTTTCTATGGTCAAGGGGGCAAGCTCTGTGGGATAGAAGCCTGGTTGGTGCATTCTCCTAGGACCCTGAGTCAGCACACGTGACAGAACTCCCTCCAGCACTGTGTCCCAGTTGAACTCCTTGTATTTCATGAAGCAAATAGGAAACTCCCAGTGAAGCAGCAAGAAACACCAGGAAAAGTGGAGGATGACCAAATGGCCTCACAGTCCACACGGGGAAACACTTTGACCCCAGTGGCCACAGTTGACCTACAAAGAGAGAATTCAGCACTGCTGCCTCATGTTCATTGGAAAATCAGAAACCATGTCCTCCAGGTCACATAGATGCAGACCAAGCTTTGATGGTCTCACTACAAAGGAAGATAAAGCTGCTGACAACAACGTGTATTTCAAGGGTCCAACCTCAGAGGCAGTTTCCCAAGAAGTCTTTAGGCCAGCAGAGCTCCATGTTTGTGGAGTGTTTACCCTGTCCCTTACTTATGGAAACTCCTCTACCACCTCCAAGCTTGTGAACTCCTGAGCATTTTCCATTGTATATATGTATTCACAGATTTTCTAACTCTTCTCTTCGAATTGTGTCTTACTTGGGGCAAAGGTAATGTCAAGGCATTGTTCTTGATGAGAGTGGGAAGATTTTTGTGTAGCACACCATTGCATACACATTGGATTAATTTTCCTATTTTCCATTCAAAATACTGAATCCCTGACACTAACCCATACCGTCCTAGACTCTGATTACCAATCCTGATATGATGGAGGAAAATAACCCAAACAGAATAGCAATACATGCAGTTCAGAGGAGGCACGGTGTATAATTGGACTTTCCTTTGGCATTATAAAGGCTAGGTGTTATAAATCTAGTCCAATTTAAGAGAGGTAGTTCTCCATGTGTTTGTAAAGTTAACAAATATGTGAATTCCTGTCTCCCTTTCTCTGTAGCCTATTCAGCACATGTATTTTTACATGCACATATAGAATCCTACCTGGTATCCCACTTACATTCTTGTGAGGAGGCTGACATGGCAGATACAAATTGTGAGAATAGATCACTCCTCCTAAACGCTGTTGGAACTGAAAATTCAACCTATGGGTGAGCTTTCTACTTGAACAACATGATACATAAATCCATATTCAGTAAATTAAATATTTTTGGATCTGTGGATGATATATATTTCATGATGAATTTTGATTGGCATATATATTTCTACTTTTTAAAGTCCCTGTGTTTTTGTATTGTTTGAATGTGTGTGTGTATATATATATATATATATATATATATATATATATATACACACACACACACACACACATACACACTCTCTCTCCAGATTTTTCAAAGTATGAAATATATGTGTCTTATTATACACTCCCTAAATTCATTCATGTTCAGGTATGTGGATGTATAATTATCTTTTCAAAAGATTATTCTCAGAAATATTCATCCACCTGAAATACACATTTGTTTCCTAGTGAATGGTGCTTAGAAATCCTAATATTTCTACAGTAACTGACCGAGTTTAGCATCAATGCAAGTAGATTCCTATGATACATGATATGTATTTTGACGTTTCTTTTTTTTCGACACTGGTACATCACTGTTTCTTCAGTTGATGCACAGCATAGGATATATATTTCATTCACAAGTTCACAATTTCCAGGCATTTGGTTCACTTTCAATCACTTCCTGCTTCAGAACACATGTACTCTTGTATATTTCTGGACTGGCCTTTTCATGAGACTTCTTTCCAAACACATTATTTTAGATTTCCATAATCACTTTTCAAGCAAATCTCACACAGCCTTCATGGTAAACCATAACCCTAACATTACCATTAGATATATAACTGGTTGGAATGAATGATTTTGTATCAATATTAGATTTCCTATATATTTTCAGGTATCAGTTCAATCCATTATGTAAATTGGAACCAGTTATATTATTTATTCACAGTATGGTCTATTCATGTATTTTCTCTATATTCATAGACCCAGGGTACACCTATTTGTGCCCCCAAATACTAATCAATACGTCTTCAAGATATTGCTCCCAGAAATGGTGGAAGAAATACTCATGTCACCTGATCTACATATACATTTTATCACAGTGATATTCTGGACACATAATGCAAAGTTCACACTTATGATTGTACCAAAGTCTAAATGCAAAGTGAGCATGGATTACTAAAAACATCCTTGCCCAGGGGATTAATGCTCTCAAATGTCAATCCTATTGGTGACTACACAGTTGCTTCGTCCTAAGATTACATATTCAACCTCAACCCTGTTGAAAATATCTAATCCTATCACTCACTTTATACTTTGACTGATTTCCCAATGTCTCTATTGATATCTGCTTTCCTACATAATTTCCCATATTCATTATTGTGACTGACCCTTCACATGTGCTGACATTTACATCTACTCTCTAACTGACACCCTACTGCTAAAGAACTTTATGTCCAAATGTTATACTCACTCTTCTTCCTAAACCTACTATCTTCCTAATCCTACCTACTATCCCTTTTTGACTGGATGTTCTCTTCCACATTCAATCATCCAAGGTACAAGGTCTTATGCCATTGCATATCAATTTATCTGAGATATCTGTGCAGAATGTAATTCAAAGCTAAGTATCCCAGTCAAGGGCCCAATGCCCTTCTGGGCTTCAAAGCTTACTTAGATTTCTGTTTTCATACATATACTTCACCTATATATTATTATCAATATCAAAGGTTCCCAATACCATTCTTCATCCAGTAGAATGATTCCTAACCCAAATCAAACATGTTCTTACCCCTAACCATACACTGTTCCCTCAATCCAACTTTACAGAAGAGCAGGGACAGAGTTGGTCTTACAATAGAGGAATGTAGGGGATCTTCCACCTGCTGAGAACTCAAAGGTCCATGCAGAAATGATCCCTGGAGAAGATGTAGGCAGCTCTGAAGGACATGAGAGAGCAAAAGTCGTCTTCCCTGGCAAAAAACCTGGTCAGGATGAAGGGTTGTGTCTGAATGAGCCGCACTCTTCTTAATGTAGACAAGATGGACCAAACCAGGCCTTGTGGAAAGCTGTTCCTGGGTGCCTATGGAGGATATACCATTCTATCTTGTGTTAGATTGTGTGTGAAAGTGTCACAGGAAGCAGGGGCAGCCTCCATCTCATAGCACCCTTGGAAGCAACTGTTAGGACAATTTGGTTGCCAAGGCAGTGACCTCATTCAGTTCCTGAAGGAAGTGACCTCACCTCACTTCTTTTGTGATGGAACTCTCTGAACTTGGCAACCAGGAAGCCAGGCACCCAGAGCCAGTTTCAGTCCCAGTCCCAGTGGGCTGACTTGTTTGCATTTACCAAGGACAGAGTCAGTCTTTCTTGGTACCTACTGATGTGAGGATGACCAAATGCCAGGAAAGCTCTGAAGAGGGGACTTTTCTGAGAAAGCAGATATTGAGTGGCTCACTGGTGGCTCCTGACAACCTCATTGAGTAGGCCAAGAGGACAGATCTGAGAGAGGACGGGCCATTTGGGGGGAACATTGTATGGCCCACCAGTCAGAAGACACTCCGGATAGTCACAGACCTACTTGGGGGAAGGAGGTGCCTTAGTGGGTGTGGGTGTGAGTTTATGGTTTTGTGTCATGTTCTGAGAATAGGTAGGAAAGGCAGTTTGTTTGGTTTGGAGTGGACTGTTTCTAGTAAGTCGTTTGACAAGGCGAGTGTTTCTATGTCTGTGTATCCCACTGTATCCCTGGTTGTAGACATTGGAAAAGAGAATGAATCAATGGATGTGTCCTGTCTAGTAGAAAACTTTCCAGCATTCATCCTTTCCAATTTATGAATGGACTGGGGCTTGCCTTATCTATGGGCAACACCTACTATCTTGCTAAGTTCCTGTTTTCTTCCTGAATTCTGGCCACTCTCCAGAATAGGCTCATGGTTTTGTGTCCAAGATATGTACCACCTCCCAGCTCTGTGACATGGCCATGTACTGGATAACTGAAGGGAATGGCAAGCATCTCAGAAAACTCACATATCAGTGTGACCAGTAAAGTGTCAGTGGAGAAACCCTGCTTTGGGCCATTTGCTTACCTAATGTTCTGTTGCCCTGACTCTCAGGAAGGTCTTTGCCTCAGGCTACCCCTTTGTGAAGCCTGAAGTAAACAGTTTTCAAATGGAAATGAATGGGCATCACCTGTGGCTTTTTGCTTAATTCCTGTGCAAAGGGATGTGTGTGAATCAGCCTCTTGGCCCTGTGTGAGACTGTGGCTTAGATTCTCAGCACCTGATGGATTAAAGAAAGATCCCATGTGTGCATCCAAAGCCAAAATGGCAAAAAGAGCAGTCATTGTGGATGAAGTCTCTCGCTTTCCTCTGGAAAGTTCCTGACCTGCATCAAGTGAGAATATGGATCCTTTGGGTCAAATGAGTTCTTCAAAGCCCTGCAGAGGCTAGCCCATAGGTTCTTGGGTTTTCTCCTGTCTCCAATTCACACAAAGAATCTATACCCGAAAGTCAGTAGGCCTCAAATTGGAGAAGCAGAGCAGTATTAATGGCAGGCGTATTTGATCACTCCTGGTTCACAGGAAGGGTGTCCAGGCCACCCTGACATTAGGCAAATGAGGGGCAGGGGAGCTTACTCTAGACACTGTCTTGGGCTGCCCCCCATGGAAACCTCCAGCCAGAGGTTATGATGAGTGTCTATATGGAAGAAGATGAGGGCCATGTGGCAGTGTTTTGGTTTGAATTTTGGGCATTTGTGAGGCATTTGGAAGGGATGACTGGGTCCACCTGGGCTTGAACTCTGGCGTGATTCCCCTTAGAGACTGAGTTCTGGAACTGAACTCAGAGAAGTATTGCCATGAATTGTGTTGGGATTTTAGGAGGCCACGCATGAGAGTTGCCCTTGGAAACTGAGATCTAGGCCCAGGGTGGCTTTCCATAGGGCACTGGGAATCTCAGCCAGGATATCACATGATTTTATTGTTAAAGACCTGGCAGCCATAATTGAGAGTCAAAACACACATGGACCTCACATTGTAGACCCCAAATGGGCCTGGTTTGATGTGACCTTTGGCCAGTCTTGGGAAGCCTTGCCTCTGAGTGTTTCTCCAGAGCTTTCATTGAAATGAGCTTCCTCACCATTTAGTGGTTCCTGAATGAATAGAAACCCACAGTGCCTCCAAGTTCAACCTGGGAAAATGGCTTGATAAATACCATGAAATTTTTGAAATTCCCATGACCAGGTGGCACTGGAGAACCTTTGGATGTCCTGTTGCTGATCATGAGTGTACCAGACAGTGCCTTGATTGACTGGGTTTCATGAAAATGGTGTAGAACAGAGATGCCAGTAAGTTGGAGCCTGCTGATGAGTGGGCCTAGAGCAGTGGTGTGCAGGTGTGTGATAAAACATCTGTGGTGGGGCCATGTGGATCTGCCATTGGCTTCCACATGGCTTGTGACTGACACGGTGCAGCCAGCAGACCCTTATATGTAAAGGCATCTTTTTATATGGAGAGGTTTCCGGGCAATATTCAGAATCAGGTTGCTGTGGTCAAGGGGGCAAGCTCTGTGGGATAGAAGCCTGGTTGGTGCATTCTCCTAGGACCCTGAGTCAGCACACGTGACAGAACTCCCTCCAGCACTGTGTCCCAGTTGATCTCCTTGTATTTCATGAAGCAAATAGGAAACTCCCAGTGAATCAGCAAGAAACACCAGGAAAAGTGGAGGATGACCAAATGGCCTCACAGTCCACACGGGGAAACACTTAGACCCCAGTGGCCACAGTTGACCTACAAAGAGAGAATTCAGCACTGCTGCCTCATGTTCATTGGAAAATCAGAAACCATGTCCTCCAGGTCACATAGATGCAGAAAAAAGCTTTGATGGTCTCACTACAAAGGAAGATAAAGCTGCTGACAACAACATATATTTCAAGGGTCCAACCTCAGAGGCAGTTTCCCAAGAAGTCTTTAGGCCAGCAGAGCTCCATGTTTGTGGAGTGTTTACCCTGTCCCTTACTTATGGAAACTCCTCTACCAACTCCAAGCTTGTGAACTCCTGAGCATTTTCCATTGTATATATGTATTCACAGATTTTCTAACTCTTCTCTCCGAATTGTGTCTTACTTGAGGCAAAGGTAATGTCAAGGCATTATTCTCCATGAGAGTGGGAAGGTTTTTTGTGTAGCACATCATTGAATACACATTGGATTCATTTTCCTATTTTCCATTCAAAATACTGAATCCCTGACACTAACCCATACCCTCCTAGACTCTGATTACCAATCCTGATATGATGGAGGAAAATAACCCAAACAGAATAGCAATACATGCAGTTCAGAGGAGGCATGGTGTATAATTGGACTTTCCTTTGGCATTATAAAGGCTAGGTATTATAAATCTAGTCCAATTTAAGAGAAGTAGTTCTCCATGTGTTTGTAAAGTTAACAAATATGTGAATTCCTGTCTCCCTTTCTCTGTAGCCTATTCAGCACATGTATTTTTACATGCACATATAGAATCCTACCTGGTATCCCACGTACATTCTTGTGAGGAGGCTGACATGGCAGATACAAATTGTGAGAACAGATCACTCCTCCTAAACGCTGTTGGAACTGAAAATTCAACCTATGGGTGAGCTTTCTACATGAGCAACATGATACATAAATCCATATTCAGTAAATTAAATATTTTTGGATCTGTGGATGATATATATTTCATGATGAATTTTGATTGGCATATATATTTCTACTTTTTAAAGTCGCTGTGTGTTTGTATTGTTTGAATGTGTGTGTATATATATATATACACACACACACACACACACACACACTCTCTCTCTCTCCAGATTTTTCAAAGTATGAAATATATGTGTCTTATTATACACTCCCTAAATTCATTCATGTTCAGGTATGTGGATTTGTAATCATCTTTTCAAAAGATTATTCTCAGAAATATTCATCCACCTGAAATACACATTTGTTTCCTAGTGAATGGTGCTTAGAAATCCTAATATTTCTACAGTAACTGACCGAGTTTAGCATCAATGCAAGTAGATTCCTATGATACATGATATGTATTTTGACGTTTCTTTTTTCTCGACACTGGTACATCACTGTTTCTTCAGTTGATGCACAGCATAGGATATATATTTCATCCACAAGTTCACAATTTCCAGGCATTTGGTTCACTTTCAATCACTTCCTACTTCAGAACACATGTACTCTTGTATATTTCTGGACTGGCCTTTTCATGAGACTTCTTTCCAAACACCTTATTTTCGATTTCCATAATCACTTTTCAAGCAAATCTCACACAGCCTTCATGGTAAACCATAACCCTAACATTACCATTAGATATATAACTGGTTGGAATGAATGATTTTGTATCAATATTAGATTTCCTATATATTTTCAGGTATCAGTTCAATCCATTATTTAAATTGGAACCAGTTATATTATTTATTCACAGTATGGTCTATTCATGCATTGTCTCTATATTCATAGACCCAGGGTACACCTATTGGTGCCCCCAAATACTAATCAATATGTCTTCAAGATATTGCTCCCAGAAATGGTAGAAGAAATACTCATGTCACCTGATCAACATATACATTTTATCACAGTGATATTCTGGACACATAATGCAAAGTTCACACTTATGATTGTACCAAAGTCTAAATGCAAATTGAGCATGGATTACTAAAAACATCCTTGCCCAGGGGCTTAATGCTCTCAAATGTCAATCCTATTGGTGACTACACAGTTGCTTCGTCCTAAGATGACATATTCAACCTCAACCCTGTTGAAAATATCTAATCCTATCACTCACTTTATACTTTGACTGATTTCCTAATGTCTCTATTGATATCTGCTTTCCTACATAATTTCCCATATTCATTATTGTGACTGACCCTTCACATGTGCTGACATTTACATCTACTCTCTAACTGACACCCTACTGCTGAATAACTTTAGGTCCAAATGTTATACTCACTCTTCTTCCTAAACCTACTGTCTTCCTAATCCTACCTACTATCCCTTTTTGACTGGATGTTCTCTTCCACATTCAATCATCCAAGGTACAAGGTCTTATGCCATTGCATATGAATTTATCTGAGACATCTGTGCAGAATGTAATTCAAAGCTAAGTATCCCAGTCAAGGGCCCAATGCCCTTCTGGGCTTCCAAGCATACTTAGATTTCTGTTTTCATACATATACTTCACCTATATATTATTATCAATATCAAAGGTTCCCAATACCATTCTTCATCCAGTAGAATGATTCCTAACCCAAATCAAACATGTTCTTACCCCTAACCATACACTGTTCCCTCAATCCAACTTTACAGAAGAGCAGGGACAGAGTTGGTCTTACAATAGAGGAATGTAGGGGATCTTCCACGTGCTGAGAAGTCAAAGGTCCATGCAGAAATGAACCCTGGAGAAGATGTAGGCAGCTCTGAGGGACATGAGAGAGCAAAAGTCATCTTCCATGGCAAACAACCTGGTCAGGATGAAGGGTTGTGTCTGAATGAGCCGCACTCTTCTTAATGTAGACAAGATGGACCAAACCAGGCCTGTGTGGAAAGCTGTTCCTGGGTGCCTATGGAGGATATACCGTTCTAACTTGTGAAAGTGTCACAGGAAGCAGGGGCAGCCTCCATCTCATAGGACCCTTGGAAGCAACTGTTAGGACAATTTGGTTGCCAAGGCAGTGACCTCATTCAGTTCCTGAGGGAAGTGACCTCACCTCACTTCCTTGGTGATGGAATTCTCTGAACTTGGCAACCAGAAAGCCAGGAACCCAGAGCCAGTTTCAGTCCCAGTCCCAGTGGGCTCACTTGTTTGCATTTACCAAGGACAGAGTCAGTCTTTCTTGGTACCTACTGATGTGAGGATGACCAAAGGCCAGGAAAGCTCTGAAGAGGTGACTTTTCTGAGAAAGCAGGTAGTGAGTGGCTCACTGGTGGCTCCTGACAACCTCATTGAGTAGGCCAAGGAGGCCAGATCTGATAGAGGACGGGCCATTTTGGGGGAACATTGTATGGCCCTCAAGTCAGAAGACACTCTGGATAGTCACAGACCTACTTGGGGGAAGGAGGTGCCTTAGTGGGTGTGGGTGTGAGTTTATGGTTTTGTGTCATGTTCTGAGAATAGGTAGGAAAGGCAGTTTGTTTGGTTTGGAGTGGACTGTTTCTAGTAAGTCGTTTGACAAGGCGAGTGTTTCTATGTCTGTGTATCCCACTCTATCCCTGGTTGTAGACATTGGAAAAGAGAATGAATCAATGGATGTGTCCTGTCTAGTAGAAAACATTCCAGCATTCATCCTTTCCAATTTATGAATGGACTGGGGCTTGCCTTATCTATGGGCAACACCTACTATCTTGCTAAGTTCCTGTTTTCTTCCTGAATTCTGGCCACTCTCCGGAATAGGCTCATGGTTTTGTGTCCAAGATATGTACCACCTCCCAGCTCTGTGACATGGCCATGTACTGGATAACTGAAGGGAATGGCAAGCATCTCAGAAAACTCAGATATCAGTGTGACCACTAAAGTGTCAGTGGAGAAACCCTGCTTTGGGCCTTTTGCTTACCTATTGTTCTGTTGCCCTGACTGTCAGGAAGGTCTTTGCCTCAGGCTACCCCTTTGTGAAGCCTGAAGTAAACAGTTTTCAAATGGAAATGAATGGGCATCACCTGTGGCTTTTTGCTTAATTCCTGTGCAAAGGGATGTGTGTGAATCAGCCTCTTGGCCCTGTGTGAGGCTGTGGCTTAGATTCTCAGCACCTGATGGATTAAAGAAAGATCCCATGTGTGCATCCAAAGCCAAAATGGCAAAAAGAGCAGTCATTGTGGATGAAGTCTCTCGCTTTCCTCTGGAAAGTTCCTGACCTGCATCAAGTGAGAATAGGGATCCTTTGGGTCAAATGAGTTCTTCAAAGCCCTGCAGAGGCTAGCCCGTAGGTTCTTGGGTTTTCTCATGTCTCCAATTCACACAAAGAATCTATACCTGAAAGTCAGTAGACCTCAAATTGGAGAAGCAGAGCAGTATTAATGGCAGGCGTATTTGATCACTCCTGGTTCACAGGAAGGGTGTCCAGGCCACCCTGACATTAGGCAAATGAGGGGCAGGGGAGCTTATTCTAGACACTGTCTTGGGCTGCCCCCCTCATGGAAACCTCCAGCCAGAGGTTATGATGAGTGTCTATATGGAAGAAGATGAGGGCCATGTGGCAGTGTTTTGGTTTGAATTTTGGGCATTTGTGAGGCATTTGGAAGGGATGACTGTGTCCACCTGGGCTTGAACTCTGGCATGATTCCCCTTAGAGACTGAGTTCTGGAACTGAACTCAGAGAAGTATTGCCATGAATTGTGTTGGGATTTTAGGAGGCCACGCATGAGAGTTGCCCTTGGAAACTGAGATCTAGGCCCAGGGTGGCTTTCCACAGAGCACTGGGAATCTCAGCCAGGATTTCACATGATTTTATTCTTAAAGACCTGGCAGCCATAATTGAGAGTCAAAACACACATGGACCTCACATTGTAGACCCCAAATGGGCCTGGTTTGATGTGACCTTTTGGCCAGTCTTGGGAAGCCTTGCCTCTGAGTGTTTCTCCAGAGCTTTCATTGAAATGAGCTTCCTCACCCTTTAGTGGTTCCTGAATGAATAGAAACACACAGTGCCTCCAAGTTCATCCTGGAAAAATGGCTTGATAAATACCATGAAATTTTTGAAATTCCCATGACCAGGTGGCACTGGAGAACCTTTGGATGTCCTGTTGCTGATCATGAGTGTACTAGACAGTGCCTTGATTGACTGGGTTTCATGAAAATGGTGTAGAACAGAGATGCCAGTAAGTTGGAGCCTGCTGATTAGTGGGCCTAGAGCAGTGGTGTGCAGGTGTGTGATAAAACATCTGTGGTGGGGCCATGTGGATCTGCCATTGGCTTCCACATGGCTTGTGACTGACACGGTGCAGCCAGCAGACCCTTATATGTAAAGGCATCTTGTTATATGGAGAGGTTTCCAGGCAATGTTCAGAATCAGGTTGCTATGGTCAAGGGGGCAAGCTCTGTGGGATAGAAGCCTGGTTGGTGCATTCTCCTAGGACCCTGAGTCAGCACACGTGACAGAACTCCCTCCAGCACTGTGTCCCAGTTGAACTCCTTGTATTTCATGAAGCAAATAGGAAACTCCCTGTGAAGCAGCAAGAAACACCAGGAAAAGTGGAGGATGACCAAATGGCCTCAGAGTCCACACGGGGAAACACTTTGACCCCAGTGGCCACAGTTGACCTACAAAGAGAGAATTCAGCACTGCTGCCTCATGTTCATTGGAAAATCAGAAACCATGTCCTCCAGGTCACATAGATGCAGAAAAAGCTTTGATGGTCTCACTACAAAGGAAGATAAAGCTCCTGACAACAACATATATTTCAAGGGTCCAACCTCAGAGGCAGTTTCCCAAGAAGTCTTTAGGCCAGCAGAGCTCCATGTTTGTGGAGTGTTTACCCTGTCCCTTACTTATGGAAACTCCTCTACCACCTCCAAGCTTGTGAACTCCTGAGCATTTTCCATTGTATATATGTATTCACAGATTTTCTAACTCTTCTCTTCGAATTGTGTCTTACTTGGGGCAAAGGTAATGTCAAGGCATTCTTCTTGATGAGAGTGGGAAGATTTTTGTGTAGCACATCATTGCATACACATTGGATTCATCTTCCTATTTTCCATTCAAAATACTGAATCCCTGACACTAACCCATACCCTCCTAGACTCTGATTACCAATCCTGATATGATGGAGGAAAATAACCCAAACAGAATAGCAATACATGCAGTTCAGAGGAGGCATGGTGTATAATTGGACTTTCCTTTGGCATTATAAAGGCTAGGTGTTATAAATCTAGTCCAATTTAAGAGAAGTAGTTCTCCATGTGTTTGTAAAGTTAACAAATATGTGAATTCCTGTCACCCTTTCTCTGTAGCATATTCAGCACATGTATTTTTACATGCACATATAGAATCCTACCTGGTATGCCACGTACATTGTTGTGAGGAGGCTGACATGGCAGATACAAATTGTGAGAAGAGATCACTCCTCCTAAACGCTGTTGGAACTGAAAATTCAACCTATGGGTGAGCTTTCTACTTGAGCAACATGATACATAAATCCATATTCAGTAAATTAAATATTTTTGGATCTGTGGATGATATATATTTCATGATGAATTTTGATTGGCATATATATTTCTACTTTTGAAAGTCTCTGTGTGTTTGTATTGTTTGAATGTATATATATATATATATATATATATATATATATATATATATACACACACACACACACACACACACACTCTCCAGATTTTTCACAGTATGAAATATATGTGTCTTATTATACACTCCCTAAATTCATTCATGTTCAGGTATGTGGATTTGTAATCATCTTTTCAAAAGATTATTCTCAGAAATATTCATCCACCTGAAATACACATTTGTTTCCTAGTGAATGGTGCTTAGAAATCCTAATATTTCTACAGTAACTGACCGAGGTTAGCATCAATGCAAGTAGATTCCTATGATACATGATATGTATTTTGACGTTTCTTTTTTATCGACACTGGTACATCACTGTTTCTTCAGTTGATGCACAGCATAGGATATATATTTCATCCACAAGTTCACAATTTCCAGGCATTTGGTTCACTTTCAATCACTTCCTACTTCAGAACACATGTACTCTTGTATATTTCTGGACTGGCCTTTTCATGAGACTTCTTTCCAAACACCTTATTTTCGATTTCCATAATCACTTTTCAAGCAAATCTCACACAGCCTTCATGGTAAACCATAACCCTAACATTACCATTAGATATATAACTGGTTGGAATGAATGATTTTGTATCAATATTAGATTTCCTATATATTTTCAGGTATCAGTTCAATCCATTATGTAAATTGGAACCAGTTATATTATTTATTCACAGTATGGTCTATTCATGCATTGTCTCTATATTCATAGACCCAGGGTACACCTATTGGTGCCCCCAAATACTAATCAATATGTCTTCAAGATATTGCTCCCAGAAATGGTAGAAGAAATACTCATGTCACCTGATCAACATATACATTTTATCACAGTGATATTCTGGACACATAATGCAAAGTTCACACTTATGATTGTACCAAAGTCTAAATGCAAATTGAGCATGGATTACTAAAAACATCCTTGCCCAGGGGCTTAATGCTCTCAAATGTCAATCCTATTGGTGACTACACAGTTGCTTCCTCCTAAGATTCCATATTCAACCTCAACCCTGTTGAAAATATCTAATCCTATCACTCACTTTATACTTTGATTGATTTCCCAATGTCTCTATTGATATCTGCTTTCCTACATAATTTCCCATATTCATTATTGTGACTGACCCTTCACATGTGCTGACATTTACATCTACTCTCTAACTGACACCCTACTGCTGAATAACTTTAGGTCCAAATGTTATACTCACTCTTCTTCCTAAACCTACTGTCTTCCTAATCCTACCTACTATCCCTTTTTGACTGGATGTTCTCTTCCACATTCAATCATCCAAGGTACAAGGTCTTATGCCATTGCATATCAATTTATCTGAGACATCTGTGCAGAATGTAATTCAAAGCTAAGTATCCCAGTCAAGGGCCCAATGCCCTTCTGGGCTTCCAAGCATACTTAGATTTCTGTTTTCATACATATACTTCACCTATATATTATTATCAATATCAAAGGTTCCCAATACCATTCTTCATCCAGTAGAATGATTCCTAACCCAAATCAAACATGTTCTTACCCCTAACCATACACTGTTCCCTCAATCCAACTTTACAGAAGAGCAGGGACAGAGTTGGTCTTACAATAGAGGAATGTAGGGGATCTTCCACGTGCTGAGAAGTCAAAGGTCCATGCAGAAATGAACCCTGGAGAAGATGTAGGCAGCTCTGAGGGACATGAGAGAGCAAAAGTCATCTTCCATGGCAAACAACCTGGTCAGGATGAAGGGTTGTGTCTGAATGAGCCGCACTCTTCTTAATGTAGACAAGATGGACCAAACCAGGCCTGTGTGGAAAGCTGTTCCTGGGTGCCTATGGAGGATATACCGTTCTAACTTGTGAAAGTGTCACAGGAAGCAGGGGCAGCCTCCATCTCATAGGACCCTTGGAAGCAACTGTTAGGACAATTTGGTTGCCAAGGCAGTGACCTCATTCAGTTCCTGAGGGAAGTGACCTCACCTCACTTCCTTGGTGATGGAATTCTCTGAACTTGGCAACCAGAAAGCCAGGAACCCAGAGCCAGTTTCAGTCCCAGTCCCAGTGGGCTCACTTGTTTGCATTTACCAAGGACAGAGTCAGTCTTTCTTGGTACCTACTGATGTGAGGATGACCAAAGGCCAGGAAAGCTCTGAAGAGGTGACTTTTCTGAGAAAGCAGGTAGTGAGTGGCTCACTGGTGGCTCCTGACAACCTCATTGAGTAGGCCAAGGAGGCCAGATCTGAGAGAGGACGGGCCATTTTGGGGGAACATTGTATGGCCCTCAAGTCAGAAGACACTCTGGATAGTCACAGACCTACTTGGGGGAAGGAGGTGCCTTAGTGGGTGTGGGTGTGAGTTTATGGTTTTGTGTCATGTTCTGAGAATAGGTAGGAAAGGCAGTTTGTTTGGTTTGGAGTGGACTGTTTTTAGTAAGTCGTTTGACAAGGCGAGTGTTTCTATGTCTGTGTATCCCACTCTATCCCTGGTTGTAGACATTGGAAAAGAGAATGAATCAATGGATGTGTCCTGTCTAGTAGAAAACATTCCAGCATTCATCCTTTCCAATTTATGAATGGACTGGGGCTTGCCTTATCTATGGGCAACACCTACTATCTTGCTAAGTTCCTGTTTTCTTCCTGAATTCTGGCCACTCTCCGGAATAGGCTCATGGTTTTGTGTCCAAGATATGTACCACCTCCCAGCTCTGTGACATGGCCATGTACTGGATAACTCAAGGGAATGGCAAGCATCTCAGAAAACTCAGATATCAGTGTGACCACTAAAGTGTCAGTGGAGAAAC
The DNA here is from genome assembly GCF_045843805.1 of Urocitellus parryii. NCBI lineage: Eukaryota > Metazoa > Chordata > Mammalia > Rodentia > Sciuridae > Urocitellus > Urocitellus parryii. The sequence goes on from NC_135533.1 coordinate 147,778,776, forward strand.
CCTGCCTTGGGCCTTTTGCTTACCTATTGTTCTGTTGCCCTGACTGTCAGGAAGGTCTTTGCCTCAGGCTACCCCTTTGTGAAGCCTGAAGTAAACAGTTTTCAAATGGAAATGAATGGGCATCACCTGTGGCTTTTTGCTTAATTCCTGTGCAAAGGGATGTGTGTGAATCAGCCTCTTGGCCCTGTGTGAGGCTGTGGCTTAGATTCTCAGCACCTGATGGATTAAAGAAAGATCCCATGTGTGCATCCAAAGCCAAAATGGCAAAAAGAGCAGTCATTGTGGATGAAGTCTCTCGCTTTCCTCTGGAAAGTTCCTGACCTGCATCAAGTGAGAATAGGGATCCTTTGGGTCAAATGAGTTCTTCAAAGCCCTGCAGAGGCTAGCCCGTAGGTTCTTGGGTTTTCTCATGTCTCCAATTCACACAAAGAATCTATACCTGAAAGTCAGTAGACCTCAAATTGGAGAAGCAGAGCAGTATTAATGGCAGGCGTATTTGATCACTCCTGGTTCACAGGAAGGGTGTCCAGGCCACCCTGACATTAGGCAAATGAGGGGCAGGGGAGCTTATTCTAGACACTGTCTTGGGCTGCCCCCCTCATGGAAACCTCCAGCCAGAGGTTATGATGAGTGTCTATATGGAAGAAGATGAGGGCCATGTGGCAGTGTTTTGGTTTGAATGTTGGGCATTTGTGAGGCATTTGGAAGGGATGACTGTGTCCACCTGGGCTTGAACTCTGGCGTGATTCCCCTTAGAGACTGAGTTCTGGAACTGAACTCAGAGAAGTATTGCCATGAATTGTGTTGGGATTTTAGGAGGCCACGCATGAGAGTTGCCCTTGGAAACTGAGATCTAGGCCCAGGGTGGCTTTCCACAGAGCACTGGGAATCTCAGCCAGGATTTCACATGATTTTATTCTTAAAGACCTGGCAGCCATAATTGAGAGTCAAAACACACATGGACCTCACATTGTAGACCCCAAATGGGCCTGGTTTGATGTGACCTTTTGGCCAGTCTTGGGAAGCCTTGCCTCTGAGTGTTTCTCCAGAGCTTTCATTGAAATGAGCTTCCTCACCATTTAGTGGTTCCTGAATGAATAGAAACACACAGTGCCTCCAAGTTCATCCTGGAAAAATGGCTTGATAAATACCATGAAATTTTTGAAATTCCCATGACCAGGTGGCACTGGAGAACCTTTGGATGTCCTGTTGCTGATCATGAGTGTACTAGACAGTGCCTTGATTGACTGGGTTTCATGAAAATGGTGTAGAACAGAGATGCCAGTAAGTTGGAGCCTGCTGATTAGTGGGCCTAGAGCAGTGGTGTGCAGGTGTGTGATAAAACATCTGTGGTGGGGCCATGTGGATCTGCCATTGGCTTCCACATGGCTTGTGACTGACACGGTGCAGCCAGCAGACCCTTATATGTAAAGGCATCTTGTTATATGGAGAGGTTTCCAGGCAATGTTCAGAATCAGGTTGCTATGGTCAAGGGGGCAAGCTCTGTGGGATAGAAGCCTGGTTGGTGCATTCTCCTAGGACCCTGAGTCAGCACACGTGACAGAACTCCCTCCAGCACTGTGTCCCAGTTGAACTCCTTGTATTTCATGAAGCAAATAGGAAACTCCCTGTGAAGCAGCAAGAAACACCAGGAAAAGTGGAGGATGACCAAATGGCCTCAGAGTCCACACGGGGAAACACTTTGACCCCAGTGGCCACAGTTGACCTACAAAGAGAGAATTCAGCACTGCTGCCTCATGTTCATTGGAAAATCAGAAACCATGTCCTCCAGGTCACATAGATGCAGAAAAAGCTTTGATGGTCTCACTACAAAGGAAGATAAAGCTCCTGACAACAACATATATTTCAAGGGTCCAACCTCAGAGGCAGTTTCCCAAGAAGTCTTTAGGCCAGCAGAGCTCCATGTTTGTGGAGTGTTTACCCTGTCCCTTACTTATGGAAACTCCTCTACCACCTCCAAGCTTGTGAACTCCTGAGCATTTTCCATTGTATATATGTATTCACAGATTTTCTAACTCTTCTCTTCGAATTGTGTCTTACTTGGGGCAAAGGTAATGTCAAGGCATTGTTCTTGATGAGAGTGGGAAGATTTTTGTGTAGCACATAATTGCATACACATTGGATTCATTTTCCTATTTTCCATTCAAAATACTGAATCCCTGACACTAACCCATACCCTCCTAGACTCTGATTACCAATCCTGATATGATGGAGGAAAATAACCCAAACAGAATAGCAATACATGCAGTTCAGAGGAGGCATGGTGTATAATTGGACTTTCCTTTGGCATTATAAAGGCTAGGTGTTATAAATCTAGTCCAATTTAAGAGAAGTAGTTCTCCATGTGTTTGTAAAGTTAACAAATATGTGAATTCCTGTCTCCCTTTCTCTGTAGCATATTCAGCACATGTATTTTTACATGCACATATAGAATCCTACCTGGTATGCCACGTACATTGTTGTGAGGAGGCTGACATGGCAGATACAAATTGTGAGAAGAGATCACTCCTCCTAAACGCTGTTGGAACTGAAAATTCAACCTATGGGTGAGCTTTCTACTTGAGCAACATGATACATAAATCCATATTCAGTAAATTAAATATTTTTGGATCTGTGGATGATATATATTTCATGATGAATTTTGATTGGCATATATATTTCTACTTTTGAAAGTCTCTGTGTGTTTGTATTGTTTGAATGTATATATATATATATATATATATATATATATATATATACACACACACACACACACACACACACTCTCCAGATTTTTCAAAGTATGAAATATATGTGTCTTATTATACACTCCCTAAATTCATTCATGTTCAGGTATGTGGATTTGTAATCATCTTTTCAAAAGATTATTCTCAGAAATATTCATCCACCTGAAATACACATTTGTTTCCTAGTGAATGGTGCTTAGAAATCCTAATATTTCTGCAGTAACTGACCGAGGTTAGCATCAATGCAAGTAGATTCCTATGATACATGATATGTATTTTGACGTTTCTTTTTTATCGACACTGGTACATCACTGTTTCTTCAGTTGATGCACAGCATAGGATATATATTTCATCCACAAGTTCACAATTTCCAGGCATTTGGTTCACTTTCAATCACTTCCTGCTTCAGAACACATGTACTCTTGTATATTTCTGGACTGGCCTTTTCATGAGACTTCTTTCCAAACACATTATTTTCGATTTCCATAATCACTTTTCAAGCAAATCTCACACAGCCTTCATGGTAAACCATAACCCTAACATTACCATTAGATATATAACTGGTTGGAATGAATGATTTTGTATCAATATTAGATTTCCTATATATTTTCAGGTATCAGTTCAATCCATTATGTAAATTGGAACCAGTTATATTATTTATTCACAGTATGGTCTATTCATGCATTGTCTCTATATTCATAGACCCAGGGTACACCTATTGGTGCCCCCAAATACTAATCAATATGTCTTCAAGATATTGCTCCCAGAAATGGTAGAAGAAATACTCATGTCACCTGATCAACATATACATTTTATCACAGTGATATTCTGGACACATAATGCAAAGTTCACACTTATGATTGTACCAAAGTCTAAATGCAAATTGAGCATGGATTACTAAAAACATCCTTGCCCAGGGGCTTAATGCTCTCAAATGTCAATCCTATTGGTGACTACACAGTTGCTTCCTCCTAAGATTCCATATTCAACCTCAACCCTGTTGAAAATATCTAATCCTATCACTCACTTTATACTTTGATTGATTTCCCAATGTCTCTATTGATATCTGCTTTCCTACATAATTTCCCATATTCATTATTGTGACTGACCCTTCACATGTGCTGACATTTACATCTACTCTCTAACTGACACCCTACTGCTGAATAACTTTAGGTCCAAATGTTATACTCACTCTTCTTCCTAAACCTACTGTCTTCCTAATCCTACCTACTATCCCTTTTTGACTGGATGTTCTCTTCCACATTCAATCATCCAAGGTACAAGGTCTTATGCCATTGCATATCAATTTATCTGAGACATCTGTGCAGAATGTAATTCAAAGCTAAGTATCCCAGTCAAGGGCCCAATGCCCTTCTGGGCTTCCAAGCATACTTAGATTTCTGTTTTCATACATATACTTCACCTATATATTATTATCAATATCAAAGGTTCCCAATACCATTCTTCATCCAGTAGAATGATTCCTAACCCAAATCAAACATGTTCTTACCCCTAACCATACACTGTTCCCTCAATCCAACTTTACAGAAGAGCAGGGACAGAGTTGGTCTTACAATAGAGGAATGTAGGGGATCTTCCACGTGCTGAGAAGTCAAAGGTCCATGCAGAAATGAACCCTGGAGAAGATGTAGGCAGCTCTGAGGGACATGAGAGAGCAAAAGTCATCTTCCATGGCAAACAACCTGGTCAGGATGAAGGGTTGTGTCTGAATGAGCCGCACTCTTCTTAATGTAGACAAGATGGACCAAACCAGGCCTGTGTGGAAAGCTGTTCCTGGGTGCCTATGGAGGATATACCGTTCTAACTTGTGAAAGTGTCACAGGAAGCAGGGGCAGCCTCCATCTCATAGGACCCTTGGAAGCAACTGTTAGGACAATTTGGTTGCCAAGGCAGTGACCTCATTCAGTTCCTGAGGGAAGTGACCTCACCTCACTTCCTTGGTGATGGAATTCTCTGAACTTGGCAACCAGAAAGCCAGGAACCCAGAGCCAGTTTCAGTCCCAGTCCCAGTGGGCTCACTTGTTTGCATTTACCAAGGACAGAGTCAGTCTTTCTTGGTACCTACTGATGTGAGGATGACCAAAGGCCAGGAAAGCTCTGAAGAGGTGACTTTTCTGAGAAAGCAGGTAGTGAGTGGCTCACTGGTGGCTCCTGACAACCTCATTGAGTAGGCCAAGGAGGCCAGATCTGAGAGAGGACGGGCCATTTTGGGGGAACATTGTATGGCCCTCAAGTCAGAAGACACTCTGGATAGTCACAGACCTACTTGGGGGAAGGAGGTGCCTTAGTGGGTGTGGGTGTGAGTTTATGGTTTTGTGTCATGTTCTGAGAATAGGTAGGAAAGGCAGTTTGTTTGGTTTGGAGTGGACTGTTTCTAGTAAGTCGTTTGACAAGGCGAGTGTTTCTATGTCTGTGTATCCCACTCTATCCCTGGTTGTAGACATTGGAAAAGAGAATGAATCAATGGATGTGTCCTGTCTAGTAGAAAACTTTCCAGCATTCATCCTTTCCAATTTATGAATGGACTGGGGCTTGCCTTATCTATGGGCAACACCTACTATCTTGCTAAGTTCCTGTTTTCTTCCTGAATTCTGGCCACTCTCCGGAATAGGCTCATGGTTTTGTGTCCAAGATATGTACCACCTCCCAGCTCTGTGACATGGCCATGTACTGGATAACTGAAGGGAATGGCAAGCATCTCAGAAAACTCAGATATCAGTGTGACCAGTAAAGTGTCAGTGGAGAAACCCTGCTTTGGGCCTTTTGCTTACCTATTGTTCTGTTGCCCTGACTCTCAGGAAGGTCTTTGCCTCAGGCTACCCCTTTGTGAAGCCTGAAGTAAACAGTTTTCAAATGGAAATGAATGGGCATCACCTGTGGCTTTTTGCTTAATTCCTGTGCAAAGGGATGTGTGTGAATCAGCCTCTTGGCCCTGTGTGAGGCTGTGGCTTAGATTCTCAGCACCTGATGGATTAAAGAAAGATCCCATGTGTGCATCCAAAGCCAAAATGGCAAAAAGAGCAGTCATTGTGGATGAAGTCTCTCGCTTTCCTCTGGAAAGTTCCTGACCTGCATCAAGTGAGAATAGGGATCCTTTGGGTTAAATGAGTTCTTCAAAGCCCTGCAGAGGCTAGCCCGTAGGTTCTTGGGTTTTCTCATGTCTCCAATTCACACAAAGAATCTATACCTGAAAGTCAGTAGACCTCAAATTGGAGAAGCAGAGCAGTATTAATGGCAGGCGTATTTGATCACTCCTGGTTCACAGGAAGGGTATCCAGGCCACCCTGACATTAGGCAAATGAGGGGCAGGGGAGCTTATTCTAGACACTGTCTTGGGCTGCCCCCCTCATGGAAACCTCCAGCCAGAGGTTATGATGAGTGTCTATATGGAAGAAGATGAGGGCCATGTGGCAGTGTCTTGGTTTGAATTTTGGGCATTTGTGAGGCATTTGGAAGGGATGACTGGGTCCACCTGGGCTTGAACTCTGGCGTGATTCCCCTTAGAGACTGAGTTCTGGAACTGAACTCAGAGAAGTATTGCCATGAATTGTGTTGGGATTTTTGGAGGCCACGCATGAGAGTTGCCCTTGGAAACTGAGATCTAGGCCCAGGGTCGCTTTCCACAGAGCATTGGGAATCTCAGCCAGGATTTCACATGATTTTATTCTTAAAGACCTGGCAGCCATAATTGAGAGTCAAAACACACAGGGACCTCACATTGTAGACCTCAATGGGCCTGTCTTGATGTGACCTTTTGGCCACTCTTGGGAAGCCTTGCCTCTGAGTGTTTCTCCAGAGCTTTCATTGAAATGAGCTTCCTCACCATTTAGTGGTTCCTGAATGAATAGAAACCCACAGTGCCTCCAAGTTCATCCTGGAAAAATGGCTTGATAAATACCACGAAATTTTTGAAATTCCCATGACCAGGTGGCACTGGAGAACCTTTGGATGTCCTGTTGCTGATCATGAGTGTACCAGAGAGTGCCTTGATTGACTGGGTTTCATGAAAATGGTGTAGACCAGAGATGCCAGTAAGTTGGAGCCTGCTGATGAGTGGGCCTAGAGCAGTGGTGTGCAGGTGTGTGATAAAACATCTGTGGTGGGGCCATGTGGATCTGCCATTGGCTTCCACATGGCTTGTGACTGACACGGTGGAGCCAGCAGACCCTTATATGTAAAGGCATCTTGTTATATGGAGAGGTTTCCGGGCAATGTTCAGAATCAGGTTGCTATGGTAAAGGGGGCAAGCTCTGTGGGATAGAAGCCTGGGTGGTGCATTCTCCTAGGACCCTGAGTCAGCACACGTGACAGAACTCCCTCCAGCACTGTGTCCCAGTTGAACTCCTTGTATTTCATGAAGCAAATAGGAAACTCCCAGTGAAGCAGCAAAAAAAAACCAGGAAAAGTGGAGGATGACCATATGGCCTCACAGTCCACACGGGGAAACACGTAGACCCCAGTGGCCACAGTTTACCTACAAAGAGAGAATTCAGCACTGCTGCCTCATGTTCTTTGGAAAATCAGAAACCATGTCCTCCAGGTCACATAGATGCAGAAAAAGCTTTGATGGTCTCACTACAAAGGAAGATAAAGCTCCTGACAACAACATATATTTCAAGGGTCCAACCTCAGAGGCAGTTTCCCAAGAAGTCTTTAGGCCAGCAGAGCTCCATGTTTGTGGAGTGTTTACCCTGTCCCTTACTTATGGAAACTCCTCTACCACCTCCAAGCTTGTGAACTCCTGAGCATTTTCCATTGTATATATGTATTCACAGATTTTCTAACTCTTCTCTTCGAATTGTGTCTTACTTGGGGCAAAGGTAATGTCAAGGCATTGTTCTTGATGAGAGTGGGAAGATTTTTGTGTAGCACATAATTGCATACACATTGCATTCATTTTCCTATTTTCCATTCAAAATACTGAATCCCTGACACTAACCCATACCCTCCTAGACTCTGATTACAAATCCTGATATGATGGAGGAAAATAACCCAAACAGAATAGCAATACATGCAGTTCAGAGGAGGCATGGTGTATAATTGGACTTTCCTTTGGCATTATAAAGGCTAGGTGTTATAAATCTAGTCCAATTTAAGAGAAGTAGTTCTCCATGTGTTTGTAAAGTTAACAAATATGTGAATTCCTGTCTCCCTTTCTCTGTAGCCTATTCAGCACATGTATTTTTACATGCACATATAGAATCCTACATGGTATCCCACGTACATTCTTGTGAGGAGGCTGACATGGCAGATACAAATTGTGAGAAGAGATCACTCCTCCTAAACGCTGTTGGAACTGAAAATTCAAACTATGGGTGAGCTTTCTACTTGAACAACATGATACATAAATCCATGTTCAGTAAATTAAATATTTTTGGATCTGTGGATGATATATATTTCATGATGAATTTTGATTGGCATATATATTTCTACTTTTTAAAGTCTCTGTGTGTTTGTATTGTTTGAATGTGTGTGTATATATATATATATATATATATATATATATATACACACACACACACACACAAACACACACACACTCTCCAGATTTTTCAAAGTATGAAATATATGTGTCTTATTATACACTCCCTAAATTTATTCATGTTCAGGTATGTGGATTTATAATTATCTTTTCAAAAGATTATTCTCAGAAATATTCATCCACCTGAAATACACATTTGTTTCCTAGTGAATGGTGCTTAGAAATCCTAATATTTCTACAGTAACTGACCGAGATTAGCATCAATGCAAGTAGATTCCTATGATACATGATATGTATTTTGACGTTTCTTTTTTTTGACACTGCTACATCACTGTTTCTTCAGTTGATGCACAGCATAGGATATATATTTCATCCACAAGTTCACAATTTCCAGGCATTTGGTTCACTTTCAATCACTTCCTGCTTCAGAACACATGTACTCTTGTATATTTCTGGACTGGCCTTTTCATGAGACTTCTTTCCAAACACATTATTTTCGATTTCCATAATCACTTTTCAAGCAAATCTCACACAGCCTTCAAGGTAAACCATAACCCTAACATTACCATTAGATATATAACTGGTTGGAATGAATGATTTTGTATCAATATTAGATTTCCTACATATTTTCAGGTATCAGTTCAATCCATTATGTAAATTGGAACCAGTTATATTATTTATTCACAGTATGGTCTATTCATGCATTGTCTCTATATTCATAGACCCAGGGTACACCTATTGGTGCCCCCAAATACTAATCAATAGGTCTTCAAGATATTGATCCCAGAAATGGTGGAAGAAATACTCATGTCACCTGATCTACATATACATTTTATCACAGTGATATTCTGGACACATAATGCAAAGTTCACACTTATGATTGTACCAACGTCTAAAAGCAAAGTGAGCATGGATTACTAAAAACATCCTTGTCCAGGTGCCTAATGCTCTCAAATGTCAATCCTATTGGTGACTACACAGTTGCTTCGCCCTAAGATTTTATATTCATCCTCAACCCTGTTGAAAATATCTAATCCTATCACTCACTTTATACTTTGACTGATTTCCCAATGTCTCAATTGATATCTGCTTTCCTACATAATTTCCCATATTCATTATTGTGACTGACCCTTCACATGTGCTGACATTTACATCTACTCTCTAACTGACACCCTACTGCTAAAGAACTTTAGGTCCAAATGTTATACTCACTCTTCTTCCTAAACCTACTATCTTCCTAATCCTACCTACTATCCCTTTTTGACTGGATGTTCTCTTCCACATTCAATCATCCAAGGTACAAGGTCTTATGACATTGTATATCAATTTATCTGAGACATCTGTGCAGAATGTAATTCAAAGCTAAGTATCCCAGTCAAGGGCCCAATGCCCTTCTGGGTTTCAAAGCTTACTTAGATTTCTGTTTTCATACATATACTTCACCTATATATTATTATAAATGTCACAGGTTCCCAATACCATTCTTCATCCAGTAGAATGATTCCTAACCCAAATCAAACACGTTCTTACCCCTAACCATACACTGTTCCCTCAATCCAACTTTACAGAAGAGCAGGGACAGAGTTGGTCTTACAATAGAGGAATGTAGGGGATCTTCCACCTGCTGAGAACTCAAAGGTCCATGCAGAAATGATCCCTGGAGAAGATGTAGGCAGCTCTGAAGGACATGAGAGAGCAAAAGTCATCTTCCATGGCAAACAACCTGGTCAGGATGAAGGGTTGTGTCTGAATGAACCAAACACTTCTTAATGTAGACAAGATGGACCAAACCAGGCCTGTGTGGAAAGCTGTTCCTGGGTGCCTATGGAGGATATACCGTTCTAACTTGTGAAAGTGTCACAGGAAGCAGGGGCAGCCTCCATCTCATAGGACCCTTGGAAGCAACTGTTAGGACAATTTGGTTGCCAAGGCAGTGACCTCATTCAGTTCCTGAAGGAAGTGACCTCACCTCACTTCCTTGGTGATGGAACTCTCTGAACTTGGCAACCAGGAAGCCAGGCACCCAGAGCCAGTTTCAGTCCCAGTCCCAATGGGCTGACTTGTTTGCATTTACCAAGGACAGAGTCAGTCTTTCTTGGTACCTACTGATGTGAGGATGACCAAATGCCAGGAAAGCTCTGAAGAGGGGACATTTCTGAGAAAGCAGGTATTGAGTGGCTCACTGGTGGCTCCTGACAACTTCATTGAGTAGGCCAAGGAGGCCAGATCTGATAGAGGACGGGCCATTTGGGGTGAACATTGTATGGCCCACAAGTCAGAAGACACTCTGGATATTCACAGACCCACTTGGGGGAAGGAGGTGCCTTAGTGGGTGTGGGTGTGAGTTTATGGTTTTGTGTCATGTTCTGAGAATAGGTAGGAAAGGCAGTTTGTTTGGTTTGGAGTGGACTGTTTCTAGTAAGTCTTTTGACAAGGCGAGTGTTTCTATGTCTGTGTATCCCACTGTATCCCTGGTTGTAGACATTGGAAAAGAGAATGAATCAATGGATGTGTCCTGTCTAGTAGAAAACTTTCCAGCATTCATCCTTTCCAATTTATGAATGGACTGGGGCTTGCCTTATCTATGGGCAACACCTACTATCTTGCTAAGTTCCTGTTTTCTTCCTGAATTCTGGCCACTCTCCAGAATAGGCTCATGGTTTTGTGTCCAAGATATGTACCACCTCCCAGCTCTGTGACATGGCCATGTACTGGATAACTGAAGGGAATGGCAAGCATCTCAGAAAACTCAGATATCAGTGTGACCAGTAAAGTGTCAGTGGAGAAACCCTGCTTTGGGCCTTTTGCTTACCTATTGTTCTGTTGCCCTGACTCTCAGGAAGGTCTTTGCCTCAGGCTACCCCTTTGTGAAGCCTGAAGTAAACAGTTTTCAAATGGAAATGAATGGGCATCACCTGTGGCTTTTTGCTTAATTCCTGTGCAAAGGGATGTGTGTGAATCAGCCTCTTGGCCCTGTGTGAGGCTGTGGCTTAGATTCTCAGCACCTGATGGATTAAAGAAAGATCCCATGTGTGCATCCAAAGCCAAAATGGCAAAAAGAGCAGTCATTGTGGATGAAGTCTCTCGCTTTCCTCTGGAAAGTTCCTGACCTGCATCAAGTGAGAATAGGGATCCTTTGGGTGAAATGAGTTCTTCAAAGCCCTTCAGAGGCTAGCCCACAGGTTCTTGGGTTTTCTCATGTCTCCAATTCACACAAAGAATCTATACCCGAAAGTCAGTAGGCCTCAAATTGGAGAAGCAGAGCAGTATTAATGGCAGGCGTATTTGATCACTCCTGGTTCACAGGAAGGGTGTCCAGGCCACCCTGACATTAGGCAAATGAGGGTCAAGGGAGCTTATTCTAGACACTGTCTTGGGCTGCCCCCCTCATGGAAACCTCCAGCCAGAGGTTATGATGAGTGTCTATATGGAAGAAGATGAGGGCCATGTGGCAGTGTTTTGGTTTGAATTTTGGGCATTTGTGAGGCATTTGGAAGGGATGACTGGGTCCACCTGGGCTTGAACTCTGGCGTGATTCCCCTTAGAGACTGAGTTCTGGAACTGAACTCAGAGAAGTATTGCCATGAATTGTGTTGGGATTTTTGGAGGCCACGCATGAGAGTTGCCCTTGGAAACTGAGATCTAGGCCCAGGGTCGCTTTCCACAGAGCATTGGGAATCTCAGCCAGGATTTCACATGATTTTATTCTTAAAGACCTGGCAGCCATAATTGAGAGTCAAAACACACAGGGACCTCACATTGTAGACCTCAATGGGCCTGTCTTGATGTGACCTTTTGGCCACTCTTGGGAAGCCTTGCCTCTGAGTGTTTCTCCAGAGCTTTCATTGAAATGAGCTTCCTCACCATTTAGTGGTTCCTGAATGAATAGAAACCCACAGTGCCTCCAAGTTCATCCTGGAAAAATGGCTTGATAAATACCACGAAATTTTTGAAATTCCCATGACCAGGTGGCACTGGAGAACCTTTGGATGTCCTGTTGCTGATCATGAGTGTACCAGAGAGTGCCTTGATTGACTGGGTTTCATGAAAATGGTGTAGACCAGAGATGCCAGTAAGTTGGAGCCTGCTGATGAGTGGGCCTAGAGCAGTGGTGTGCAGGTGTGTGATAAAACATCTGTGGTGGGGCCATGTGGATCTGCCATTGGCTTCCACATGGCTTGTGACTGACACGGTGGAGCCAGCAGACCCTTATATGTAAAGGCATCTTGTTATATGGAGAGGTTTCCGGGCAATGTTCAGAATCAGGTTGCTATGGTAAAGGGGGCAAGCTCTGTGGGATAGAAGCCTGGGTGGTGCATTCTCCTAGGACCCTGAGTCAGCACACGTGACAGAACTCCCTCCAGCACTGTGTCCCAGTTGAACTCCTTGTATTTCATGAAGCAAATAGGAAACTCCCAGTGAAGCAGCAAAAAAAAACCAGGAAAAGTGGAGGATGACCATATGGCCTCACAGTCCACACGTGGAAACACTTAGACCCCAGTGGCCACAGTTTACCTACAAAGAGAGAATTCAGCACTGCTGCCTCATGTTCTTTGGAAAATCAGAAACCATGTCCTCCAGGTCACATAGATGCAGAAAAATCTTTGATGGTCTCACTACAAAGGAAGATAAAGCTCCTGACAACAACATATATTTCAAGGGTCCAACCTCAGAGGCAGTTTCCCAAGAAGTCTTTAGGCCAGCAGAGCTCCATGTTTGTGGAGTGTTTACCCTGTCCCTTACTTATGGAAACTCCTCTACCACCTCCAAGCTTGTGAACTCCTGAGCATTTTCCATTGTATATATGTATTCACAGATTTTCTAACTCTTCTCTTCGAATTGTGTCTTACTTGGGGCAAAGGTAATGTCAAGGCATTGTTCTTGATGAGAGTGGGAAGATTTTTGTGTAGCACATAATTGCATACACATTGCATTCATTTTCCTATTTTCCATTCAAAATACTGAATCCCTGACACTAACCCATACCCTCCTAGACTCTGATTACAAATCCTGATATGATGGAGGAAAATAACCCAAACAGAATAGCAATACATGCAGTTCAGAGGAGGCATGGTGTATAATTGGACTTTCCTTTGGCATTATAAAGGCTAGGTGTTATAAATCTAGTCCAATTTAAGAGAAGTAGTTCTCCATGTGTTTGTAAAGTTAACAAATATGTGAATTCCTGTCTCCCTTTCTCTGTAGCCTATTCAGCACATGTATTTTTACATGCACATATAGAATCCTACATGGTATCCCACGTACATTCTTGTGAGGAGGCTGACATGGCAGATACAAATTGTGAGAAGAGATCACTCCTCCTAAACGCTGTTGGAACTGAAAATTCAAACTATGGGTGAGCTTTCTACTTGAACAACATGATACATAAATCCATGTTCAGTAAATTAAATATTTTTGGATCTGTGGATGATATATATTTCATGATGAATTTTGATTGGCATATATATTTCTACTTTTTAAAGTCTCTGTGTGTTTGTATTGTTTGAATGTGTGTGTATATATATATATATATATATATATATATATATATATATATACACACACACACAAACACACACACACTCTCCAGATTTTTCAAAGTATGAAATATATGTGTCTTATTATACACTCCCTAAATTTATTCATGTTCAGGTATGTGGATTTATAATTATCTTTTCAAAAGATTATTCTCAGAAATATTCATCCACCTGAAATACACATTTGTTTCCTAGTGAATGGTGCTTAGAAATCCTAATATTTCTACAGTAACTGACCGAGATTAGCATCAATGCAAGTAGATTCCTATGATACATGATATGTATTTTGACGTTTCTTTTTTTTGACACTGCTACATCACTGTTTCTTCAGTTGATGCACAGCATAGGATATATATTTCATCCACAAGTTCACAATTTCCAGGCATTTGGTTCACTTTCAATCACTTCCTGCTTCAGAACACATGTACTCTTGTATATTTCTGGACTGGCCTTTGCATGAGACTTCTTTCCAAACACATTATTTTCGATTTCCATAATCACTTTTCAAGCAAATCTCACACAGCCTTCATGGTAAACCATAACCCTAACATTACCATTAGATATATAACTGGTTGGAATGAATGATTTTGTATCAATATTAGATTTCCTATATATTTTCAGGTATCAGTTCAATCCATTATGTAAATTGGAACCAGTTATATTATTTATTCACAGTATGGTCTATTCATGCATTGTCTCTATATTCATAGACCCAGGGTACACCTATTGGTGCCCCCAAATACTAATCAATAGGTCTTCAAGATATTGATCCCAGAAATGGTGGAAGAAATACTCATGTCACCTGATCTACAAATACATTTTATCACAGTGATATTCTGGACACATAATGCAAAGTTCACACTTATGATTGTACCAAAGTCTAAATGCAAAGTGAGCATGGATTACTAAAAACATCCTTGTCCAGGTGCCTAATGCTCTCAAATGTCAATCCTATTGGTGACTACACAGTTGCTTCGCCCTAAGATTTTATATTCATCCTCAACCCTGTTGAAAATATCTAATCCTATCACTCACTTTATACTTTGACTGATTTCCCAATGTCTCAATTGATATCTGCTTTCCTACATAATTTCCCATATTCATTATTGTGACTGACCCTTCACATGTGCTGACATTTACATCTACTCTCTAACTGACACCCTACTGCTAAAGAACTTTAGGTCCAAATGTTATACTCACTCTTCTTCCTAAACCTACTATCTTCCTAATCCTACCTACTATCCCTTTTTGACTGGATGTTCTCTTCCACATTCAATCATCCAAGGTACAAGGTCTTATGCCATTGTATATCAATTTATCTGAGACATCTGTGCAGAATGTAATTCAAAGCTAAGTATCCCAGTCATGGGCCCAATGCCCTTCTGGGTTTCAAAGCTTACTTAGATTTCTGTTTTCATACATATACTTCACCTATATATTATTATAAATGTCACAGGTTCCCAATACCATTCTTCATCCAGTAGAATGATTCCTAACCCAAATCAAACACGTTATTACCCCTAACCATACACTGTTCCCTCAATCCAACTTTACAGAAGAGCAGGGACAGAGTTGGTCTTACAATAGAGGAATGTAGGGGATCTTCCACCTGCTGAGAACTCAAAGGTCCATGCAGAAATGATCCCTGGAGAAGATGTAGGCAGCTCTGAAGGACATGAGAGAGCAAAAGTCATCTTCCATGGCAAACAACCTGGTCAGGATGAAGGGTTGTGTCTGAATGAACCAAACACTTCTTAATGTAGACAAGATGGACCAAACCAGGCCTGTGTGGAAAGCTGTTCCTGGGTGCCTATGGAGGATATACCGTTCTAACTTGTGAAAGTGTCACAGGAAGCAGGGGCAGCCTCCATCTCATAGGACCCTTGGAAGCAACTGTTAGGACAATTTGGTTGCCAAGGCAGTGACCTCATTCAGTTCCTGAAGGAAGTGACCTCACCTCACTTCCTTGGTGATGGAACTCTCTGAACTTGGCAACCAGGAAGCCAGGCACCCAGAGCCAGTTTCAGTCCCAGTCCCAATGGGCTGACTTGTTTGCATTTACCAAGGACAGAGTCAGTCTTTCTTGGTACCTACTGATGTGAGGATGACCAAATGCCAGGAAAGCTCTGAAGAGGGGACATTTCTGAGAAAGCAGGTATTGAGTGGCTCACTGGTGGCTCCTGACAACTTCATTGAGTAGGCCAAGGAGGCCAGATCTGATAGAGGACGGGCCATTTGGGGTGAACATTGTATGGCCCACAAGTCAGAAGACACTCTGGATATTCACAGACCCACTTGGGGGAAGGAGGTGCCTTAGTGGGTGTGGGTGTGAGTTTATGGTTTTGTGTCATGTTCTGAGAATAGGTAGGAAAGGCAGTTTGTTTGGTTTGGAGTGGACTGTTTCTAGTAAGTCTTTTGACAAGGCGAGTGTTTCTATGTCTGTGTATCCCACTGTATCCCTGGTTGTAGACATTGGAAAAGAGAATGAATCAATGGATGTGTCCTGTCTAGTAGAAAACTTTCCAGCATTAATCCTTTCCAATTTATGAATGGACTGGGGCTTGCCTTATCTATGGGCAACACCTACTATCTTGCTAAGTTCCTGTTTTCTTCCTGAATTCTGGCCACTCTCCAGAATATGCTCATGGTTTTGTGTCCAAGATATGTACCACCTCCCAGCTCTGTGACATGGCCATGTACTGGATAACTGAAGGGAATGGCAAGCATCTCAGAAAACTCAGATATCAGTGTGACCAGTAAAGTGTCAGTGGAGAAACCCTGCTTTGGGCCTTTTGCTTACCTATTGTTCTGTTGCCCTGACTCTCAGGAAGGTCTTTGCCTCAGGCTACCCCTTTGTGAAACCTGAAGTAAACAGTTTTCAAATGGAAATGAATGGGCATCACCTGTGGCTTTTTGCTTAATTCCTGTGCAAAGGGATGTGTGTGAATCAGCCTCTTGGCCCTGTGTGAGGCTGTGGCTTAGATTCTCAGCACCTGATGGATTAAAGAAAGATCCCATGTGTGCATCCAAAGCCAAAATGGCAAAAAGAGCAGTCATTGTGGATGAAGTCTCTCGCTTTCCTCTGGAAAGTTCCTGACCTGCATCAAGTGAGAATAGGGATCCTTTGGGTGAAATGAGTTCTTCAAAGCCCTTCAGAGGCTAGCCCACAGGTTCTTGGGTTTTCTCATGTCTCCAATTCACACAAAGAATCTATACCCGAAAGTCAGTAGGCCTCAAATTGGAGAAGCAGAGCAGTATTAATGGCAGGCGTATTTGATCACTCCTGGTTCACAGGAAGGGTGTCCAGGCCACCCTGACATTAGGCAAATGAGGGTCAAGGGAGCTTATTCTAGACACTGTCTTGGGCTGCCCCCCTCATGGAAACCTCCAGCCAGAGGTTATGATGAGTGTCTATATGGAAGAAGATGAGGGCCATGTGGCAGTGTTTTGGTTTGAATTTTGGGCATTTGTGAGGCATTTGGAAGGGATGACTGGGTCCACCTGGGCTTGAACTCTGGCGTGATTCCCATTAGAGACTGAGTTCTGGAACTGAACTCAGAGAAGTATTGCCATGAATTGTGTTGGGATTTTTGGAGGCCACGCATGAGAGTTGCCCTTGGAAACTGAGATCTAGGCCCAAGGTGGCTTTCCACAGAGCATTGGGAATCTCAGCCAGGATTTCACATGATTTTATTCTTAAAGACCTGGCAGCCATAATTGAGAGTCAAAACACACAGGGACCTCACATTGTAGACCTCAATGGGCCTGTCTTGATGTGACCTTTTGGCCACTCTTGGGAAGCCTTGCCTCTGAGTGTTTCTCCAGAGCTTTCATTGAAATGAGCTTCCTCACCATTTAGTGGTTCCTGAATGAATAGAAACCCACAGTGCCTCCAAGTTCATCCTGGAAAAATGGCTTGATAAATACCACGAAATTTTTGAAATTCCCATGACCAGGTGGCACTGGAGAACCTTTGGATGTCCTGTTGCTGATCATGAGTGTACCAGACAGTGCCTTGATTGACTGGGTTTCATGAAAATGGTGTAGACCAGAGATGCCAGTAAGTTGGAGCCTGCTGATGAGTGGGCCTAGAGCAGTGGTGTGCAGGTGTGTGATAAAACATCTGTGGTGGGGCCATGTGGATCTGCCATTGGCTTCCACATGGCTTGTGACTGACACGGTGGAGCCAGCAGACCCTTATATGTAAAGGCATCTTGTTATATGGAGAGGTTTCCGGGCAATGTTCAGAATCAGGTTGCTATGGTAAAGG
This sequence comes from Urocitellus parryii, assembly GCF_045843805.1. Classification (NCBI taxonomy): domain Eukaryota; kingdom Metazoa; phylum Chordata; class Mammalia; order Rodentia; family Sciuridae; genus Urocitellus; species Urocitellus parryii. The sequence goes on from NC_135533.1 coordinate 147,796,833, forward strand.
GGGCAAGCTCTGTGGGATAGAAGCCTGGGTGGTGCATTCTCCTAGGACCCTGAGTCAGCACACGTGACAGAACTCCCTCCAGCACTGTGTCCCAGTTGAACTCCTTGTATTTCATGAAGCAAATAGGAAACTCCCAGTGAAGCAGCAAAAAAAAACCAGGAAAAGTGGAGGATGACCATATGGCCTCACAGTCCACACGGGGAAACACGTAGACCCCAGTGGCCACAGTTTACCTACAAAGAGAGAATTCAGCACTGCTGCCTCATGTTCTTTGGAAAATCAGAAACCATGTCCTCCAGGTCACATAGATGCAGAAAAACCTTTGATGGTCTCACTACAAAGGAAGATAAAGCTCCTGACAACAACATATATTTCAAGGGTCCAACCTCAGAGGCAGTTTCCCAAGAAGTCTTTAGGCCAGCAGAGCTCCATGTTTGTGGAGTGTTTACCCTGTCCCTTACTTATGGAAACTCCTCTACCACCTCCAAGCTTGTGAACTCCTGAGCATTTTCCATTGTATATATGTATTCACAGATTTTCTAACTCTTCTCTTCGAATTGTGTCTTACTTGGGGCAAAGGTAATGTCAAGGCATTGTTCTTGATGAGAGTGGGAAGATTTTTGTGTAGCACATAATTGCATACACATTGCATTCATTTTCCTATTTTCCATTCAAAATACTGAATCCCTGACACTAACCCATACCCTCCTAGACTCTGATTACAAATCCTGATATGATGGAGGAAAATAACCCAAACAGAATAGCAATACATGCAGTTCAGAGGAGGCATGGTGTATAATTGGACTTTCCTTTGGCATTATAAAGGCTAGGTGTTATAAATCTAGTCCAATTTAAGAGAAGTAGTTCTCCATGTGTTTGTAAAGTTAACAAATATGTGAATTCCTGTCTCCCTTTCTCTGTAGCCTATTCAGCACATGTATTTTTACATGCACATATAGAATCCTACATGGTATCCCACGTACATTCTTGTGAGGAGGCTGACATGGCAGATACAAATTGTGAGAAGAGATCACTCCTCCTAAACGCTGTTGGAACTGAAAATTCAACCTATGGGTGAGCTTTCTACTTGAACAACATGATACATAAATCCATATTCAGTAAATTAAATATTTTTGGATCTGTGGATGATATATATTTCATGATGAATTTTGATTGGCACATATATTTCTACTTTTTAAAGTCTCTGTGTGTTTGTATTGTTTGAATGTGTGTGTGTATATATATATATATACACACACACACACACACACACACACACACACACTCTCCAGATTTTTCAAGGTATGAAATATATGTGTCTTATTATACACTCCCTAAATTCATTCATGTTCAGGTATGTGGATTTATAATTATCTTTTCAAAAGATTATTCTCAGAAATATTCATCCACCTGAAACACACATTTGTTTCCTAGTGAATGGTGCTTAGAAATCCTAATATTTCTACAGTAACTGACCGAGTTTAGCATCAATGCAAGTAGATTCCTATGATACATGATATGTATTTTGACGTTTCTTTTTTTTCGACACTGGTACATCACTGTTTCTTCAGTTGATGCACAGCATAGGATATATATTTCATCCACAAGTTCACAATTTCCAGGCATTTGGTTCACTTTCAATCACTTCCTGCTTCAGAACACATGTACTCTTGTATATTTCTGGACTGGCCTTTTCATGAGACTTCTTTCCAAACACATTATTTTCGATTTCCATAATCACTTTTCAAGCAAATCTCACACAGCCTTCATGGTAAACCATAACCCTAACATTACCATTAGATATATAACTGGTTGGAATGAATGATTTTGTATCAATATTAGATTTCCTATATATTTTCAGGTATCAGTTCAATCCATTATGTAAATTGGGACCAGTTGTATTATGTATTCACAGTATGGTCTATTCATGCATTGTCTCTATATTCATACACCTATTGGTGCCCCCAAATACTAATCAATACGTCTTCAAGATATTGCTCCCAGAAATGGTAGAAGAAATACTCATGTCACCTGATCTACATATACATTTTATCACAGTGATATTCTGGACACATAATGCAAAGTTCACACTTATGATTGTACCAAAGTCTAAATGCAAAGTGAGCATGGATTACTAAAAACATCCTTGTCCAGGGGCTTAATGCTCTCAAATGTCAATCCTATTGGTGACTACAGAGTTGCTTCGTCCTAAGATTACATATTCAACCTCAACCCTGTTGAAAATATCTAATCCTATCACTCACTTTATACTTTGACTGATTTCCCAATGTCTCTATTGATATCTGCTTTCCTACATACTTTCCCATATTCATTATTGTGACTGACCCTTCACATGTGCTGACATTTACATCTACTCTCTAACTGACACCCTACTGCTAAAGAACTTTAGGTCCAAATGTTTTACTCACTCTTCTTCCTAAACCTACTATCTTCCTAATCCTACCTACTATCCCTTTTTGACTGGATGTTCTCTTCCACATTCAATCATCCAAGGTACAAGGTCTTATGCCATTGCATATCAATTTATCTGAGAAATTTGTGCAGAAAGTAATTCAAAGCTAAGTATCACAGTCAAGGGCCCAATGCCCTTCTGGGCTTCAAAGCTTACTTAGTTTTCTGTTTTCAAACATATACTTCACCTATATATTATTATAAACATCACAGGTTCCCAATACCATTCTTCATCCAGTAGAATGATTCCTAACCCAAATCAAACACGTTCTTACCCCTAACCATACATTGTTCCCTCAATCCAACTTTACAGAAGAGCAGGGACAGAGTTCGTCTTACAATAGAGGAATGTAGGGGATCTTCCACCTGCTGAGAACTCAAAGGTCCATGCAGAAATGATCCCTGGAGAAGATGTAGGCAGCTCTGAAGGACATGAGAGAGCAAAAGTCATCTTCCATGGCAAACAACCTGGTCAGGATGAAGGGTTGTGTCTGAATGAGCCGCACTCTTCTTAATGTAGACAAGATGGACCAAACCAGGCCTGTGTGGAAAGCTGTTCCTGGGTGCCTATGGAGGATATACCGTTCTAACTTGTGAAAGTGTCACAGGAAGCAGGGGCAGCCTCCATCTCATAGGACCCTTGGAAGCAACTGTTAGGACAATTTGGTTGCCAAGGCAGTGACCTCATTCAGTTCCTGAAGGAAGTGACCTCACCTCACTTCCTTGGTGATGGAACTCTCTGAACTTGGCAACCAGAAAGCCAGGCACCCAGAGCCAGTTTCACTCCCAGTCCCAGTGGGCTCACTTATTTGCATTTACCAAGGACAGAGTCAGTCTTTCTTGGTACCTACTGATGTGAGGATGACCAAATGCCAGGAAAGCTCTGAAGAGGGGACTTTTCTGAGAAAGCAGGTAGTGAGTGGCTCACTGGTGGCTCCTGACAACCTCATTGAGTAGGCCAAGGAGGCCAGACCTGAGAGAGGACGGGCCATTTGGGGGGAACATTGTATGGCCCACCAGTCAGAAGACACTCCGGATAGTCACAGACCTACTTGGGGGAAGGAGGTGCCTTAGTGGGTGTGGGTGTGAGTTTATGGTTTTGTGTCATGTTCTGAGAATAGGTAGGAAAGGCAGTTTGTTTGGTTTGGAGTGGACTGTTTCTAGTAAGTCGTTTGACCAGGCGAGTGTTTCTATGTCTGTGTATCCCACTGTATCCCTGGTTGTAGACATTGGAAAAGAGAATGAATCAATGGATGCGTCCTGTCTAGTAGAAAACTTTCCAGCATTCATCCTTTCCAATTTATGAATGGACTGGGGCTTGCCTTATCTATGGGCAACACCTACTATCTTGCTAAGTTCCTGTATTCTTCCTGAATTCTGGCCACTCTCCAGAATAGGCTCATGGTTTTGTGTCCAAGATATGTACCACCTCCCAGCTCTGTGACATGGCCATGTACTGGATAACTGAAGGGAATGGCAAGCATCTCAGAAAACTCAGATATCAGTGTGACCAGTAAAGTGTCAGTGGAGAAACCCTGCTTTGGGCCTTTTGCTTACCTATTGTTCTGTTGCCCTGACTCTCAGGAAGGTCTTTGCCTCAGGCTACCCCTTTGTGAAGCCTGAAGTAAACAGTTTTCAAATGGAAATGAATGGGCATCACCTGTGGCTTTTTGCTTAATTCCTGTGCAAAGGGATGTGTGTGAATCAGCCTCTTGGCCCTGTGTGAGGCTGTGGCTTAGATTCTCAGCACCTGATGGATTAAAGAAAGATCTCATGTGTGCATCCAAAGCCAAAATGGCAAAAAGAGCAGTCATTGTGGATGAAGGCTCTCGCTTTCCTCTGGGAAGTTCCTGACCTGCATCAAGTGAGAATAGGGATCCTTTGGGTCAAATGAGTTCTTCAAAGCCCTGCAGAGGTTAGCCCATAGGTTCTTGGGTATTCTCATGTCTCCAATTCACACAAAGAATCTATACCCGAAAGTCAGTAGGCCTCAAATTGGAGAAGCAGAGCAGTATTAATGGCAGGCGTATTTGATCACTCCTGGTTCACAGGAAGGGTGTCCAGGCCACCCTGACATTAGGCAAATGAGGGGCAGGGGAGCTTATTCTAGACACTGTCTTGGGCTGCCCCCCTCATGGAAACCTCCAGCCAGAGGTTATGATGAGTGTCTATATGGAAGAAGATGAGGGCCATGTGGCAGTGTTTTGGTTTGAATTGTGGTCATTTCTGTGGCGGTTGGAAGGGATGACTTGGTCCACCTGGTCTTGAACTCTGGCGTGATTGCCCTTAGAGACTGAGATCTGGAACTGAACTCAGAGAAGTATTGCCATGAATTGTTTGGGGATTTTACGAGGCCACGCATGAGAGTTGCCCCTTGGAAACTGAGATCTAGGCCCAGGGTGGCTTTCCACAGAGCACTGGGAATCTCAGCCAGGATATCACATGATTTTATTCTTAAAGACCTGGCAGCCATAATTGAGAGTCAAAACACACATGGACCTCACATTGTAGACCCCAAATGGGCCTGGTTTGATGTGACCTTTTGGCCAGTCTTGGGAAGCCTTGCCTCTGAGTGTTTCTCCAGAGCTTTCATTGAAATTAGCTTCCTCACCATTTAGTGGTTCCTGAATGAATAGAAACCCACAGTGCCTCCAAGTTCATCCTGGAAAAATGGCTTGATAAACACCATGAAATTTTTGAAATTCCCATGACCAGGTGGCCCTGGAGAACCTTTGGATGTCCTGTTGCTGATCATGAGTGTACCAGACAGTGCCTTGATTGACTGGGTTTCATGAAAATGGTGTAGACCAGAGATGCCAGTAAGTTGGAGCCTGCTGATTAGTGGGCCTAGAGCAGTGGTGTGCAGGTGTGTGATAAAACATCTGGGGTGGGGCCATGTGGATCTGCCATTGGCTTCCACATGGCTTGTGACTGACACGGTGCAGCCAGCAGACCCTTATATGTAAAGGCATCTTGTTATATGGAGAGGTTTCCGGGCAATGTTCAGAATCAGGTTGCTATGGTCAAGGGGGCAAGCTCTGTGGTATAGAAGCCTGGTTGGTGCATTCTCCTAGGACCCTGAGTCAGCACACGTGACAGAACTCCCTCCAGCACTGTGTCCCAGTTGAACTCCTTGTATTTCATGAAGCAAATTGGAAACTCCCAGTGAAGCAGCAAGAAACACCAGGAAAAGTGGAGGATGACCAAATGGCCTCACAGTCCACACGGGGAAACACTTTGACCCCAGTGGCCACAGTTGAACTACAAAGAGAGAATTCAGCACTGCTGCCTCATGTTCATTGGAAAATCAGAAACCATGTTCTCCAGGTCACATAGATGCAGAAAAAGCTTTGATGGTCTCACTACAAAGGAAGATAAAGCTCCTGACAACAACATATATTTCAAGGGTCCAACCTCAGAGGCAGTTTCCCAAGAAGTCTTTAGGCCAGCAGAGCTCCATGTTTGTGGAGTGTTTACCCAGTCCCTTACTTATGGAAACTCCTCTACCACCTCCAAGCTTGTGAACTCCTGAGCATTTTCCATTGTATATATGTATTCACAGATTTTCTAACTCTTCTCTTCGAATTGTGTCTTACTTGGGGCAAAGGTAATGTCAAGGCATTGTTCTTGATGAGAGTGGGAAGATTTTTGTGTAGCACATCATTGCATACACATTGGATTCATTTTCCTATTTTCCATTCAAAATACTGAATCCCTGACACTAACCCATACCGTCCTAGACTCTGATTACCAATCCTGATATGATGGAGGAAAACAACCCAAACAGAATAGCAATACATGCAGTTCAGAGGAGGCATGGTGTATAATTGGACTTTCCTTTGGCATTATAAAGGCTAGGTGTTATAAATCTAGTCCAATTTAAGAGAAGTAGTTCTCCATGTGTTTGTAAAGTTAACAAATATGTGAATTCCTGTCTCCCTTTCTCTGTAGCCTATTCAGCACATGTATTTTTACATGCACATATAGAATCCTACCTGGTATCCCACGTACATTCTTGTGAGGAGGCTGACATGGCAGATACAAATTGTGAGAAGAGATCACTCCTCCTAAACGCTGTTGGAACTGAAAATTCAACCTATGGGTGAGCTTTCTACTTGAACAACATGATACATAAATCCATATTCAGTAAATTAAATATTTTTGGATCTGTGGATGATATATATTTCATGATGAATTTTGATTGGCATATATATTTCTACTTTTTAAAGTCTCTGTGTGTTTGTATTGTTTGAATGTATATATATATATATATATATATATATATATATATATATATATATACACACACACACACACACACACTCTCCAGATTTTTCAAAGTATGAATTATATGTGTCTTATTATACACTCCCTAAATTCATTCATGTTCAGGTATGTGGATTTATAATCATCTTTTCAAAAGATTATTCTCAGAAGTATTCATCCTCCTGAAATACACATTTGTTTCCTAGTGAATGGTGCTTAGAAATCCTAATATTTCTACAGTAACTGACCGAGTTTAGCATCAATGCAAGTAGATTCCTATGATACATGATGTGTATTTTGACGTTTCTTTTTTTTTCGACATTGGTATATCACTATTTCTTCAATTGATGAGCATCATAGGATATATATTTCATCCACAAGTTCACAAATTTCCAGGCATTTGGTTCACTTTCAATCACTTCCTGCTTCAGAACACATGTATTCCTGTATATTTCTGGACTGGTCTTTTCATGAGACTTCTTTCCAAACACATTATTTTCGATTTCCATAATCACTTTTCAAGCAAATCTCACACAGCCTTCTTGGTAAACCATAACCCTAATATTACCATTAGATATATAACTGGTTGGAATGAATGATTGTGTATCAATATTAGATTTCCTATATATTTTCAGGTATCAGTTCAATCCATTATGTAAATTGGAACCAGTTATATTATTTATTCACAGTTTGGTCTATTCATGCATTATCTCTATATTCATAGACACACGGTACACCTATTGGTGCCCCCAAATACTAATCAATACGTCTTCAAGATATTGCTCCCAGAAAAGGTGGAAGAAATACTCATGTCACCTGATCTACATATACATTTAATCACAGTGATATTCTGGACACATAATGCAAAGTTCACACTTATGATTGTACCAAAGTCTAAAAGCAAAGTGAGCATGGATTACTAAAAACATCCTTGTCCAGGTGCCTAATGCTCTCAAATGTCAATCCTATTGGTGACTACACAGTTGCTTCGCCCTAAGATTATATATTCAACCTCAACCCGGTTGAAAATATCTAATCCTATCACTCACTTTATACTTTGACTGACTTCCCAATGTCTCTATTGATATCTGCTTTCCTACATAATTTCCCATATTCATTATTGTGACTGACTCTTCACATGTGCTGACATTTACATCTACTCTCTGACACCCTACTCTAAAGAACTTTTGGTCCAAATGTTATATTCACTCTTCCTCCTAAACCTACTGACTATCTTCCTAATCCTACCTACTATCCCTTTTTGACTGGATGTTCTCTTCCACATTCAATCATCCAAGGTACAAGGTCTTATGCCATTGCATTTCAATTTATCTGAGACATCTGTGCAGAAAGTAATTCAAAGCTAAGTATCCCAGTCAAGGGCCCAATGCCCTTCTGGGCTTCAAAGCTTACTTAGATTTCTGTTTTCATACATATACTTCACCTATATATTATTATAAATATCACAGGTTCCCAATACCATTCTTCATCCAGTAGAATGATTCCTAACCCAAATCAAACATGTTCTTACCCCTAACCATACACTGTTCCCTCAATCCAACTTTACAGAAGAGCAGGGACAGAGTTGGTCTTACAATAGAGGAATGTAGGGGATCTTCCACCTGCTGAGAACTCAAAGGTCCATGCAGAAATGATCCCTGGAGAAGATGTAGGCAGCTCTGAAGGACATGAGAGAGCAAAAGTCATCTTCCATGGCAAACAACCTGGTCAGGATGAAGGGTTGTGTCTGAATGAGCCGCACTCTTCTTAATATAGACAAGATGGACCAAACCAGGCCTGTGTGGAAAGCTGTTCCTGGGTGCCTATGGAGGATATACCGTTCTAACTTGTGAAAATGTCACAGGAAGCAGGGGCAGCCTCCATCTCAGAGGACCCTTGGAAGCAACTGTTAGGACAATTTGGTTGCCAAGGCAGTGACCTCATTCAGTTCCTGAAGGAAGTGACCTCACCTCACTTCTTTTGTGATGGAACTCACTGAACTTGGCAACCAGGAAGCCAGGCACCCAGAGCCAGTTTCAGTCCCAGTCCCAGTGGGCTGACTTGTTTGCATTTACCAAGGACAGAGTCAGTCTTTCTTGGTACCTACTGATGTGAGGATGACCAAAGGCCAGGAAAGCTCTGAAGAGGGGACTTTTCTGAGAAAGCAGGTAGTGAGTGGCTCACTGGTGGCTCCTGACAACTTCATTGAGTAGGCCAAGGAGGGCAGATCTGAGAGAGGACGGGCCATTTTGGGGGAACATTGTATGGCCCACCAGTCAGAAGACACTCCGGATAGTCACAGACCTACTTGGGGGAAGGAGGTGCCTTAGTGGGTGTGGGTGTGAGTTTATGGTTTTGTGTCTTGTTCTGAGAATAGGTAGGAAAGGCAGTTTGTTTGGTTTGGAGTGGACTGTTTCTAGTAAGTCGTTTGACAAGGCGAGTGTTTCTATGTCTGTGTATCCCACTGTATCCCTGGTTGTAGACATTGGAAAAGAGAATGAATCAATGGATGTGTCCTGTCTAGTAGAAAACTTTCCAGCATTCATCCTTTCCAATTTATGAATGGACTGGGGCTTGCCTTATCTATGGGCAACACCTACTATCTTGCTAAGTTCCTGTTTTCTTCCTGAATTCTGGCCACTCTCCAGAATAGGCTCATGGTTTTGTGTCCAAGATATGTACCACCTCCCAGCTCTGTGACATGGCCATGTACTGGATAACTGAAGGGAATGGCAAGCATCTCAGAAAACTCAGATATCAGTGTGACCAGTAAAGTGTCAGTGGAGAAACCCTGCTTTGGGTCTTTTGCTTACCTATTGTTCTGCTGCCCTGACTCTCAGGAAGGTCTTTGCCTCAGGCTACCCCTTTGTGAAGCCTGAAGTAAACAGTTTTCAAATGGAAATGAATGGGCATCACCTGTGGCTTTTTGCTTAATTCCTGTGCAAAGGGATGTGTGTGAATCAGCCTCTTGGCCCTGTGTGAGGCTGTGGCTTAGATTCTCAGCACCTGATGGATTAAAGAAAGATCCCATGTGTGCATCCAAAGCCAAAATGGCAAAAAGAGCAGTCATTGTGGATGAAGTCTCTCGCTTTCCTCTGGAAAGTTCCTGACCTGCATCAAGTGAGAATAGGGATCCTTTGGGTCAACTGAGTTCTTCAAAGCCCTGCAGAGGCTAGCGCATAGGTTCTTGGGTTTTCTCATGTCTCCAATTCACACAAAGAATCTATACCCGAAAGTCAGTAGGCCTCAAATTAGAGAAGCAGAGCAGTATTAATGGCAGGCGTATTTGATCACTCCTGGTTCACAGGAAGGGTGTCCAGGCCACCCTGACATTAGGCAAATGAGGGGCAGGGGAGCTTATTCTAGACACTGTCTTGGGCTGCCCCCCTCATGGAAACCTCCAGCCAGAGGTTATGATGAGTGTCTATATGGAAGAAGATGAGGGACATGTGGCAGTGTTTTGGTTTGAATTGTGGTCATTTCTGTGGAGGTTGGAATGGATGACTTGGTCCACCTGGTCTTGAACTCTGGCGTGATTCCCCTTAGAGACTGAGATCTGGAACTGAACTCAGAGAAGTATTGCCATGAATTGTTTTGGGATTTTAGGAGGCCACGCAGGAGAGTTGCCCTTGGAAACTGAGATCTAGGCCCAGGGTGGCTTTCCACAGAGCACTGGGAATCTCAGCCAGGATATCACATGATTTTATTCTTAAAGACCTGGCAGCCATAATTGAGAGTCAAAACACACATGGACCTCACATTGTAGACCTCAAATGGGCCTGGTTTGATGTGACCTTTTGGCCAGTCTTGGGAAGCCTTGCCTCTGAGTGTTTCTCCAGAGCTTTCATTGAAATGAGCTTCCTCACCATTTAGTGGTTCCTGAATGAATAGAAACCCACAGTGCCTCCAAGTTCATCCTGGAAAAATGGCTTGATAAATACCATGAAATTTTTGAAATTCCCATGACCAGGTGGCACTGGAGAACCTTTGGATGTCCTGTTGCTGATCATGAGTGTACCAGACAGTGCCTTGATTGACTGGGTTTCATGAAAATGGTGTAGAACAGAGATGCCAGTAAGTTGGAGCCTGCTGATTAGTGGGCCTAGAGCAGTGGTGTGCAGGTGTGTGATAAAACATCTGTGGTGGGGCCATGTGGATCTGCCATTGGCTTCCACATGGCTTGTGACTGACACGGTGCAGCCAGCAGACCCTTATATGTAAAGGCATCTTGTTATATGGAGAGGTTTCCGGGCAATATTCAGAATCAGGTTGCTGTGGTCAAGGGGGCAAGCTCTGTGGTATAGAAGCCTGGTTGGTGCATTCTCCTAGGACCCTGAGTCAGCACACGTGACAGAACTCCCTCCAGCACTGTGTCCCAGTTGAACTCCTTGTATTTCATGAAGCAAATAGGAAACTCCCAGTGAAGCAGCATGAAACACCAGGAAAAGTGGAGGATGACCAAATGGCCACACAGTCCACACGGGGAAACACTTAGACCCCAGTGGCCACAGTTTACCTACAAAGAGAGAATTCAGCACTGCTGCCTCATGTTCATTGGAAAATCAGAAACCATGTCCTCCAGGCCACATAAATACAGACCAAGCTTTGATGGTCTCACTACAAAGGAAGATAAAGCTCCTGACAACAACATATATTTCAAGGGTCCAACCTCAGAGGCAGTTTCCCAAGAAGTCTTTAGGCCAGCAGAGCTCCATGTTTGTGGAGTGTTTACCCTGTCCCTTACTTATGGAAACTCCTCTACCACCTCCAAGGTTGTGAACTCCTGAGCATTTTCCATTGTATATATGTATTCACAGATTTTCTAACTCTTCTCTTAAAATTGTGTCTTACTTGGGGCAAAGGTAATGTCAAGGCATTGTTCTTGATGAGAGTGGGAAGATTTTTGTGTAGCACATCATTGCATACACATTGGATTCATTTTCCTATTTTCCATTCAAAATACTGAATCCCTGACACTAACCCATACCGTCCTAGACTCTGATTACCAATCCTGATATGATGGAGGAAAACAACCCAAACAGAATAGCAATACATGCAGTTCAGAGGAGGCATGGTGTATAATTGGACTTTCCTTTGGCATTATAAAGGCTAGGTGTTATAAATATAGTCCAATTTAAGAGAAGTAGTTCTCCATGTGTTTGTAAAGTTAACAAATATGTGAATTCCTGTCTCCCTTTCTCTGTAGCCTATTCAGCACATGTATTTTTACATGCACATATAGAATCCTACCTGGTATCCCACGTACATTCTTGTGAGGAGGCTGACATGGCAGATACAAATTGTGAGAAGAGATCACTCCTCCTAAACGCTGTTGGAACTGAAAATTCAACCTATGGGTGAGCTTTCTACTTTAACAACATGATACATAAATCCATATTCAGTAAATTAAATATTTTTGGATCTGTGGATGATATATATTTCATGATGAATTTTGATTGGCATATATATTTCTACTTTTTAAAGTCTCTGTGTGTTTGTATTGTTTGAATGTATATATATATATATATATATATATATATATATATATATATACACACACACACACACACACACACACACACACTCCCCAGATTTTTCAAAGTATGAATTATGTGTGTCTTATTTTACACTCCCTAAATTCATTCATGTTCAGGTATGTGGATTTATAATCATCTTTTCAAAAGATTATTCTCAGAAGTATTCATCCACCTGAAATACACATTTGTTTCCTAGTGAATGGTGCTTAGAAATCCTAATATTTCTACAGTAACTGACCGAGTTTAGCATCAATGCAAGAAGATTCCTATGATACATGATGTGTATTTTGACGTTTCTTTTTTTTTCGACATTGGTATATCACTATTTCTTCAATTGATGAGCATCATAGGATATATATTTCATCCACAAGTTCACAAATTTCCAGGCATTTGGTTCACTTTCAATCACTTCCTGCTTCAGAACACATGTATTCCTGTATATTTCTGGACTGGTCTTTTCATGAGACTTCTTTCCAAACACATTATTTTCGATTTCCATAATCACTTTTCAAGCAAATCTCACACAGCCTTCTTGGTAAACCATAACCCTAATATTACCATTAGATATATAACTGGTTGGAATGAATGATTGTGTATCAATATTAGATTTCCTATATATGTTCAGGTATCAGTTCAATCCATTATGTAAATTGGAACCAGTTATATTATTTATTCACAGTTTGGTCTATTCATGCATTATCTCTATATTCATAGACACAGGGTACACCTATTGGTGCCCCCAAATAATAATCAATACGTCTTCAAGATATTGCTCCCAGAAAATGTGGAAGAAATACTCATGTCACCTGATCTACATATACATTTAAACACAGTGATATTCTGGACACATAATGCAAAGTTCACACTTATGATTGTACCAAAGTCTAAATGCAAAGTGAGCATGGATTACTAAAAACATCCTTGTCCAGGTGCCTAATGCTCTCAAATGTCAATCCTATTGGTGACTACACAGTTGCTTCGCCCTAAGATTATATATTCAACCTCAACCCGGTTGAAAATATCTAATCCTATCACTCACTTTATACTTTGACTGACTTCCCAATGTCTCTATTGATATCTGCTTTCCTACATAATTTCCCATATTCATTATTGTGACTGACTCTTCACATGTGCTGACATTTACATCTACTCTCTGACACCCTACTCTAAAGAACTTTTGGTCCAAATGTTATACTCACACTTCCTCCTAAACCTACTGACTATCTTCCTAATCCTACCTACTATCCCTTTTTGACTGGATGTTCTCTTCCACATTCAATCATCCAAGGTACAAGGTCTTATGCCATTGCATTTCAATTTCTCTGAGACATCTGTGCAGAAAGTAATTCAAAGCTAAGTATCCCAGTCAAGGGCCCAATGCCCTTCTGGGCTTCAAAGCTTACTTAGATTTCTGTTTTCATACATAAACTTCACCTATATATTATTATAAATATCACAGGTTCCCAATACCATTCTTCATCCAGTAGAATGATTCCTAACCCAAATCAAACATGTTCTTACCCCTAACCATACACTGTTCCCTCAATCCAACTTTACAGAAGAGCAGGGACAGAGTTGGTCTTACAATAGAGGAATGTAGGGGATCTTCCACGTGCTGAGAACTCAAAGGTCCATGCAGAAATGATCCCTGGAGAAGATGTAGGCAGCTCTGAAGGACATGAGAGAGCAAAAGTCATCTTCCATGGCAAACAACCTGGTCAGGATGAAGGGTTGTGTCTGAATGAGCCGCACTCTTCTTAATGTAGACAAGATGGACCAAACCAGGCCTGTGTGGAAAGCTGTTCCTGGGTGCCTATGGAGGATATACCGTTCTAACTTGTGAAAATGTCACAGGAAGCAGGGGCAGCCTCCATCTCATAGGACCCTTGGAAGCAACTGTTAGGACAATTTGGTTGCCAAGGCAGTGACCTCATTCAGTTCCTGAAGGAAGTGACCTCACCTCACTTCTTTTGTGATGGAACTCACTGAACTTGGCAACCAGGAAGCCAGGCACCCAAAGCCAGTTTCAGTCCCAGTCCCAGTGGGCTGACTTGTTTGCATTTACCAAGGACAGAGTCAGTCTTTCTTGGTACCTACTGATGTGAGGATGACCAAATGCCAGGAAAGCTCTGAAGAGGGGACTTTTCTGAGAAAGCAGGTAGTGAGTGGCTCACTGGTGGCTCCTGACAACTTCATTGAGTAGGCCAAGGAGGGCAGATCTGAGAGAGGACGGGCCATTTTGGGGGAACATTGTATGGCCCACCAGTCAGAAGACACTCCGGATAGTCACAGACCTACTTGGGGGAAGGAGGTGCCTTAGTGGGTGTGGGTGTGAGTTTATGGTTTTGTGTCTTGTTCTGAGAATAGGTAGGAAAGGCAGTTTGTTTGGTTTGGAGTGGACTGTTTCTAGTAAGTCGTTTGACAAGGCGAGTGTTTCTATGTCTGTGTATCCCACTGTATCCCTGGTTGTAGACATTGGAAAAGAGAATGAATCAATGGATGTGTCCTGTCTAGTAGAAAACTTTCCAGCATTCATCCTTTCCAATTTATGAATGGACTGGGGCTTGCCTTATCTATGGGCAACACCTACTATCTTGCTAAGTTCCTGTTTTCTTCCTGAATTCTGGCCACTCTCCAGAATAGGCTCATGGTTTTGTGTCCAAGATATGTACCACCTCCCAGCTCTGTGACATGGCCATGTACTGGATAACTGAAGGGAATGGCAAGCATCTCAGAAAACTCAGATATCAGTGTGACCAGTAAAGTGTCAGTGGAGAAACCCTGCTTTGGGTCTTTTGCTTACCTATTGTTCTGCTGCCCTGACTCTCAGGAAGGTCTTTGCCTCAGGCTACCCCTTTGTGAAGCCTGAAGTAAACAGTTTTCAAATGGAAATGAATGGGCATCACCTGTGGCTTTTTGCTTAATTCCTGTGCAAAGGGATGTGTGTGAATCAGCCTCTTGGCCCTGTGTGAGGCTGTGGCTTAGATTCTCAGCACCTGATGGATTAAAGAAAGATCCCATGTGTGCATCCAAAGCCAAAATGGCAAAAAGAGCAGTCATTGTGGATGAAGGCTCTCGCTTTCCTCTGGAAAGTTCCTGACCTGCATCAAGTGAGAATAGGGATCCTTTGGGTCAAATGAGTTCTTCAAAGCCCTGCAGAGGCTAGCCCATAGGTTCTTGGGTTTTCTCCTGTCTCCAATTCACACAAAGAATCTATACCCGAAAGTCAGTAGGCCTCAAATTGGAGAAGCAGAGCAGTATTAATGGCAGGCGTATTTGATCACTCCTGGTTCACAGGAAGGGTGTCCAGGCCACCCTGACATTAGGCAAATGAGGGGCAAGGGAGCTTATTCTAGACACTGTCTTGGGCTGCCCCCCTCATGGAAACCTCCAGCCAGAGGTTATGATGAGTGTCTATATGGAAGAAGATGAGGGCCACGTGGCAGTGTTTTGGTTTGAATTTTGGGCATTTGTGAGGCATTTGGAAGGGATGACTGGGTCCACCTGGGCTTGAACTCTGGCGTGATTCCCCTTAGAGACTGAGTTCTGGAACTGAACTCAGAGAAGTATTGCCATGAATTGTGTTGGGATTTTAGGAGGCCACGCATGAGAGTTGCCCCTTGGAAACTGAGATCTAGGCCCAGGGTGGCTTTCCACAGAGCACTGGGAATCTCAGCCAGGATATCACATGATTTTATTCTTAAAGACCTGGCAGCCATAATTGAGAGTCAAAACACACATGGACCTCACATTGTAGACCCCAAATGGGCCTGGTTTGATGTGACCTTTTCGCCAGTCTTGGGAAGCCTTGCCTCTGAGTGTTTCTCCAGAGCTTTCATTGAAATGAGCTTCCTCACCATTTAGTGGTTCCTGAATGAATAGAAACCCACAGTGCCTCCAAGTTCATCCTGGAAAAATGGCTTGATAAATACCATGAAATTTTTGAAATTCCCATGACCAGGTGGCACTGGAGAACCTTTGGATGTCCTGTTGCTGATCATGAGTGTACCATACACTGCCTTGTTTGACTGGGTTTCATGAAAATGGTGTAGAACAGAGATGCCAGTAAGTTGGAGCCTGCTGATGAGTGGGCCTAGAGCAGTGGTGTGCAGGTGTGTGATAAAACATCTGTGGTGGGGCCATGTGGATCTGCCATTGGCTTCCACATGGCTTGTGACTGACACGGTGCAGCCAGCAGACCCTTATATGTGAAGGCATCTTGTTATATGGAGAGGTTTCCGGGCAATGTTCAGAATCAGGTTGCTATGGTCAAGGGGGCAAGCTCTGTGGGATAGAAGCCTGGTTGGTGCATTCTCCTAGGACCCTGAGTCAGCACACGTGACAGAACTCCCTCCAGCACTGTGTCCCAGTTGAACTCCTTGTATTTCATGAAGCAAATAGGAAACTCCCAGTGAAGCAGCAAGAAACACCAGGAAAAGTGGAGGATGACCAAACGGCCTCACAGTCCACACTGGGAAACACTTTGACCCCAGTGGCCACAGTTGACCTACAAAGAGAGAATTCAGCACTGCTGCCTCATGTTCATTGGAAAATCAGAAACCATGTCCTCCAGGTCACATAGATGCAGAAAAAGCTTTGATGGTCTCACTACAAAGGAAGATAAAGCTCCTGACAACAACATATATTTCAAGGGTCCAACCTCAGAGGCAGTTTCCCAAGAAGTCTTTAGGCCAGCAGAGCTCCATGTTTGTGGAGTGTTTACCCTGTTCCTTACTTATGGAAAGTCCTCTACCACCTCCAAGCTTGTGAACTCCTGAGCATTTTCCATTGTATATATGTATTCACAGATTTTCCAACTCTTCTCTTCGAATTTTGTCTTACTTGGGGCAAAGGTAATGTCAAGGCATTGTTCTTGATGAGAGTGGGAAGATTTTTGGGTAGCACATCATTGCATACACATTGGATTCATTTTCCTATTTTCCATTCAAAATACTGAATCCCTGACACTAACCCATACCCTCCTAGACTCTGATTACCAATCCTGATATGATGGAGGAAAATAACCCAAACAGAATAGCAATACATGCAGTTCAGAGGAGGCATGGTGTATAATTGGACTTTCCTTTGGCATTATAAAGGCTAGGTGTTATAAATCTAGTCCAATTTAAGAGAAGTAGTTCTCCATGTGTTTGTAAAGTTAACAAATAGGTGAATTCCTGTCTCCCTTTCTCTGTAGCCTATTCAGCACATGTATTTTTACATGCACATATAGAATCCTACCTGGAATCCCATGTACATTCTTGTGAGGAGGCTGACATGGCAGATACAAATTGTGAGAAGAGATCACTCCTCCTAAAAGCTGTTGGAACTGAAAATTCAACCTATGGGTGAGCTTTCTACTTGAACAACATGATACATAAATCCATATTCAGTAAATTAAATATTTTTGGATCTGTGGATGATATATATTTCATGATGAATTTTGATTGGCATATATATTTCTACTTTTTAAAGTCTCTGTGTGTTTGTATTGTTTGAATGTGTGTGTGTATATATATATATATATATATATATATATATAAATATATACACACACACTCACACACACACTCTCTCTCCAGATTTTTCAAAGTATGAAATATATGTGTCTTATTATACACTCCCTAAATTCATTCATGTTCAGGTATGTGGATATATAATTATCTTTTCAAAAGATTATTCTCAGAAATATTCATCCACTTGAAATACACATTTGTTTCCTAGTGAATGGTGCTTCGAAATCCTAATATTTCTACAGTAACTGACCGAGTTTAGCATCAATGCAAGTAGATTCCTATGATACATGATATGTATTTTGACGTTTCTTTTTTTTCGACACTGGTACAACACTGTTTCTTCATTGATGCACAGCATAGGATATATATTTCATCCACAAGTTCTCAATTTCCAGGCATTTGGTTCACTTTCAATCACTTCCTGCTTCAGAACACATGTACTCTTGTATATTTCTGGACTGGCCTTTTCATGAGACTTCTTTCCAAACACCTTATTTTCGATTTCCATAATCACTTTTCAAGCAAATCTCACACAGCCTTCATGGTAAACCAGAACCCTAACATTACCATTAGATATATAACTGGTTGGAGTGAATGATTTTGTATCAATATTAGATTTCCTATATATTTTCAGGTATCAGTTCAATCCATTATGTAAATTGGAACCAGTTATATTATTTATTCACAGTATGGTCTATTCATTCATTGTCTCTATATTCATAGACCCAGGGTACACCTATTGGTGCCCCCAAATACTAATCAATACGTCTTCAAGATATTGCTCCCAGAAATGGTGGAAGAAATACTCATGTCACCTGATCTACATATACATTTTATCACAGTGATATTCTGGACACATAATGCAAAGTTCACACTTATGATTGTACCAAAGTCTAAATGCAAAGTGAGCATGGATTACTAAAAACATCCTTGCCCAGGGGCTTAATGCTCTCAAATGTCAATCCTATTGGTGACTACACAGTTGCTTCGTCCTAAGATTACATATTCAACCTCAACCCTGTTGAAAATATCTATTCCTATCACTCACTTTATACTTTGACTGATTTCCCAATGTCTCTATTGATATCTGCTTTCCTACAAAATTTCCCATATTCATTATTGTGACTGACACTTCACATGTGCTGACATTTACATCTACTCTCTAACTGACACCCTACTGCTAAAGAACTTTAGGTCCAAATGTTATACTCACTCTTCTTCCTAAACCTACTATCTTCCTAATCCTACCTACTATCCCTTTTTGACTGGATGTTCTCTTCCACATTCAATCATCCAAGGTACAAGGTCTTATGCCATTGCATATCAATTTATCTGAGACATCTGTGCAGAATGTAATTCAAAGCTAAGTATCCCAGTCAAGGGCCCAATGCCCTTCTGGGCTTCAAAGCTTACTTAGATTTCTGTTTTCATACATATACTTCACCTATATATTATTATCAATATCAAAGGTTCCCAATACCATTCTTCATCCAGTAGAATGATTCCTAACCCAAATCAAACATGTTCTTACCCCTAACCATACACTGTTCCCTCAATCCAACTTTACAGAAGAGCAGGGACAGAGTTGGTCTTACAATAGAGGAATGTAGGGGATCTTCCACCTGCTGAGAACTCAAAGGTCCATGCAGAAATGATCCCTGGAGAAGATGTAGGCAGCTCTGAAGGACATGAGAGAGCAAAAGTCATCTTCCATGGCAAACAACCTGGTCAGGATGAAGGGTTGTGTCTGTATGAGCCTCACTCATTTTAATGTAGACAAGATGGACCAAACCAGGCCTTGTGGAAAGCTGTTCCTGGGCGCCTATGGAGGATATACCGTTCTAACTTGTGAAAGTGTCACAGGAAGCAGGGGCAGCCTCCATCTCATAGGGCCCTTTGAAGCAACTGTTAGGACAATGTGGTTGCCAAGGCAGTGACCTCATTCAGTTCCTAAAATAAGTGACCTCACCTCACTTCCTTGGTGATGGAACTCTCTGAACTTGGCAACCAGGAAGCCAGGCACCCAGAGCCAGTTTCAGTCCCAGTCCCAGTGGGCTGACTTGTTTGCATTTACCAAGGACAGAGTCAGTCTTTCTTGGTACCTACTGATGTGAGGATGACCAAATGTCAGGAAAGCTCTGAAGAGGGGACTTTTCTGAGAAAGCAGGTATTGAGTGGCTCACTGCTGGCTCCTGACAACTTCATTGAGTAGGCCAAGGAGGCCAGATCTGAGAGAGGACCGGCCATTTTGGGGAAACATTGTATGGCCCACCAGTCAGAAGACACTCTGGATAGTCACAGACCTACTTGGGGGACGGAGGTGCCTTAGTGGGTGTGGGTGTGAGTTTATGGTTTTGTGTCATGTTCTGAGAATAGGTAGGAAAGGCAGTTTGTTTGGTTTGGAGTGGACTGTTTCTAGTAAGTCGTTTGACAAGGCGAGTGTTTCTATGTCTGTGTATCCCATGTGTCCCTGGTTGTAGACATTGGAAAAGAGAATGAATCAATGGATGTGTCCTGTCTAGTAGAAAACTTTCCAGCATTCATCCTTTCCAATTTATGAATGGACTGGGGCTTGCTTTATCTATGGGCAACACCTACTAACTTGCTAAGTTCCTGTTTTCTTCCTGAATTCTGGCCACTCTCCAGAATAGGCTCATGGTTTTGTGTCCAAGATATGTACCACCTCCCAGCTCTGTGACATGGCCATGTACTGGATAACTGAAGGGAATGGCAAGCATCTCAGAAAACTCAGATATCAGTGTGACCAGTAAAGTGTCAGTGGAGAAACCCTGCTTTGGGCCTTTAGCTTACCTATTGTTCTGTTGCCCTGACTCTCAAGAAGGTCTTTGTGAAGCCTGAAGTAAACAGTTTTCAAATGGAACTGAATGGGCATCACCTGTGGCTTTTTGCTTAATTCCTGTGCAAAGGGATGTGTGTGAATCAGCCTCTTGGCCCTGTGTGAGGCTGTGGCTTAGATTCTCAGCACCTGATGGATTAAAGAAAGATCCCATGTGTGCATCCAAAGCCAAAATGGCAAAAAGAGCAGTCATTGTGGATGAAGTCTCTCGCTTTCCTCTGGAAAGTTCCTGACCTGCATCAAGTGAGAATAGGGATCCTTTGGGTCAAATGAGTTCTTCAAAGCCCTGCAGAGGCTAGCCCATAGGTTCTTGGGTTTTCTCCTGTCTCCAATTCACACAAAGAATCTATACCCGAAAGTCAGTAGGCCTCAAATTGGAGAAGCAGAGCAGTATTAATGGCAGGCGTATTTGATCACTCCTGGTTCACAGGAAGGGTGTCCAGGCCACCCTGACATTAGGCAAATGAGGGGCAGGGGAGCTTATTCTAGACACTGTCTTGGGCTGCCCCCCAATGGAAACCTCCAGCCAGAGGTTATGATGAGTGTCTATATGGAAGAAGATGAGGGCCACGTGGCAGTGTTTTGGTTTGAATTTTGGGCATTTGTGAGGCATTTGTAAGGGATGACTGGGTCCACCTGGGCTTGAACTCTGGCGTGATTCCCCTTAGAGACTGAGTTCTGGAACTGAACTCAGAGAAGTATTGCCATGAATTGTGTTTGGATTTTAGGAGGCCACGCATGAGAGTTGCCCTTGGAAACTGAGATCTAGGCCCAGGGTGGCTTTCCACAGAGCACTGGGAATCTCAGCCAGGATATCACATGATTTTATTCTTAAAGACCTGGCAGCCATAATTGAGAGTCAAAACACACATGGACCTCACATTGTAGACCCCAAATGGGCCTGGTTTGATGTGACCTTTTGGCCAGTCTTGGGAAGCCTTGCCTCTGAGTGTTTCTCCAGAGCTTTCATTGAAATGAGCTTCCTCACCATTTAGTGGTTCCTGAATGAATAGAAACCCACAGTGCCTCCAAGTTCATCCTGGAAAAATGGCTTGATAAATACCATGAAATTTTTGAAATTCCCATGACCAGGTGGCACTGGAGAACCGTTGGATGTCCTGTTGCTGATCATGAGTGTACCAGACAGTGCCTTGATTGACTGGGTTTCATGAAAATGGTGTAGAACAGAGAAGCCAGTAAGTTGGAGCCTGCTGATTAGTGGGCCTAGAGCAGTGGTGTGCAGGTGTGTGATAAAACATCTGTGGTGGGGCCATGTGGATCTGCCATTGGCTTCCACATGGCTTGTGACTGACACGGTGCAGCCAGCAGACCCTTATATGTAAAGGCATCTTGTTATATGGAGAGGTTTCTGGGCAATATTCAGAATCAGTTTGCTGTGGTCAAGGGGGCAAGCTCTGTAAGATAGAAGCCTGGTTGGTGCATTCTCCTAGGACCCTGAGTCAGCACACGTGACAGAACTCCCTCCAGCACTGTGTCCCAGTTGAACTCCTTGTATTTCATGAAGCAAATAGGAAACTCCCAGTGAAGCAGCAAGAAACACCAGGAAAAGTGGAGGATGACCAAATGGCCTCACAGTCCACACAGGGAAACACTTAGACCCCAGTGGCCACAGTTGACCTACAAAGAGAGAATTCAGCACTGCTGCCTCATGTTTATTGGAAAATCAGAAACCATGTCCTCCAGGTCACATAGATGCAGAAAAAGCTTTGATGGTCTCACTAAAAAGGAACATAAAGCTCCTGACAACAACATATATTTCAAGGGTCCAACCTCAGATGCAGTTTCCCAAGAAGTCTTTAGGCCAGCAGAGCTCCATGTTTGTGGAGTGTTTACCCTGTCCCTTACTTATGGAAACTCCTCTACCACCTCCAAGGTTGTGAACTCCTGAGCATTTTCCATTGTATATATGTATTCACAGATTTTCTAACTCTTCTCTTCGAATTTTGTCTTACTTGGGGCAAAGGTAATGTCAAGGCATTCTTCTTGATGAGAGTGGGAAGATTTTTGGGTAGCACATCATTGCATACACATTGGATTCATTTTCCTATTTTCCATTCAAAATACTGAATCCCTGACACTAACCCATACCCTCCTAGACTCTGATTACCAATCCTGATATGATGGAGGAAAATAACCCAAACAGAATAGCAATACATGCAGTTCAGAGGAGGCATGGTGTATAATTGGACTTTCCTTTGGCATTATAAAGGCTAGGTGTTATAAATCTAGTCCAATTTAAGAGAAGTAGTTCTCCATGTGTTTGTAAAGTTAACAAATATGTGAATTCCTGTCTCCCTTTCTCTGTAGCCTATTCAGCACATGTATTTTTACATGCACATATAGAATCCTACCTGGTATCCCACGTACATTCTTGTGAGGAGGCTGACATGGCAGATACAAATTGTGAGAAGAGATCACTCCTCCTAAACGCTGTTGGAACTGAAAATTCAACCTATGGGTGAGCTTTCTACTTGAACAACATGATACATAAATCCATATTCAGTAAATTAAATATTTTTGGATCTGTGGATGATATATATTTCATGATGAATTTTGATTGGCATATATATTTCTATTTTTAAAGTCTCTGTGTGTTTGTATTGTTTGAATGTGTGTATATATATATATAAATATATATATACACACACACACACACACACACACTCTCTCTCTCCAGATTTTTCAAAGTATGAAATATATGTGTCTTATTATACACTCCCTAAATTCATTCATGTTCAGGTATGTGGATTTATAATTATCTTTTCAAAAGATTATTCTCAGAAATATTCATCCACCTGAAATACACATTTGTTTCCTAGTGAATGGTGCTTAGAAATCCTAATATTTCTACAGTAACTGACCGAGTTTAGCATCAATGCAAGTAGATTCCTATGATACATGATATGTATTTTGACGTTTCTTTTTTTTCGACACTGGTACATCACTGTTTCTTCAGTTGATGCACAGCATAGGATATATATTTCATCCACAAGTTCTCAATTTCCAGGCATTTGGTTCACTTTCAATCACTTCCTGCTTCAGAACACATGTACTCTTGTATATTTCTGGACTGGCCTTTTCATGAGACTTCTTTCCAAACACATTATTTTAGATTTCCATAATCACTTTTCAAGCAAATCTCACACAGCCTTCATGGTAAACCATAACCCTAACATTACCATTAGATATATAACTGGTTGGAATGAATGATTTTGTATCAATATTAGATTTCCTATATATTTCCAGGTATCAGTTCAATCCATTATGTAAATTGGAACCAGTTATATTATTTATTCACAGTATGGTCTATTCATGCATTGTCTCTATATTCATAGACCCAGGGTACACCTATTGGTGCCCCCAAATACTAATCAATACGTCTTCAAGATATTGCTCCCAGAAATGGTGGAAGAAATACTCATGTCACCTGATCTACATATACATTTTATCACAGTGATATTCTGGACACATAATGCAAAGTTCACACTTATGATTGTACCAAAGTATAAATGCAAAGTGAGCATGGATTACTAAAAACATCCTTGCCCAGGGGCTTAATGCTCTCAAATGTCAATCCTATTGGTGACTACACAGTTGCTTCCTCCTAAGATTCCATATTCAACCTCAACCCTGTTGAAAATATCTAATCCTATCACTCACTTTATACTTTGATTTCCCAATGTCTCTATTGATATCTGCTTTCCTACATAATTTCCCATATTCATTATTGTGACTGACCCTTCACATGAGCTGACATTTACATCTACTCTCTAACTGACACCCTACTGCTAAAGAACTTTAGGTCCAAATGTTATACTCACTCTTCTTCCTAAACCTACTATCTTCCTAATCCTACCTACTATCCCTTTTTGACTGGATGTTCTCTTCCACATTCAATCATCCAAGGTACAAGGTCTTATGCCATTGCATATCAATTTATCTGAGACATCTGTGCAGAATGTAATTCAAAGCTAAGTATCCCAGTCAAGGGCCCAATGCCCTTCTGGGCTTCAATGCTTACTTAGATTTCTGTTTTCATACATATACTTCACCTATATATTATTATAAATATCACAGGTTCCCAATACCATTCTTCATCCTGTAGAATGATTCCTAACCCAAATCAAACATGTTCTTACCCCTAACCATACACTGTTCCCTCAATCCAACTTTACAGAAGAGCAGGGACAGAGTTGGTCTTACAATAGAGGAATGTAGGGGATCTTCCACCTGCTGAGAACTCAAAGGTCCATGCAGAAATGATCCCTGGAGAAGATGTAGGCAGCTCTGAAGGACATGAGAGAGCAAAAGTCATCTTCCATGGCAAACAACCTGGTCAGGATGAAGGGGTGTGTCTGTATGAGCCTCACTCTTTTTAATGTAGACAAGATGGACCAAACCAGGCCTTGTGGAAAGCTGTTCCTGGGTGCCTATGGAGGATATACCGTTCTAACTTGTGAAAGTGTCACAGGAAGCAGGGGCAGCCTCCATCTCATAGGACCCTTGGAAGCAACTGTTAGGACAATTTGGTTGCCAAGGCAGTGACCTCATTCAGTTCCTGAAGGAAGTGACCTCACCTCACTTCCTTGGTGATGGAACTCTCTGAACTTGGCAACCAGGAAGCCAGGCACCCAGAGCCAGTTTCAGTCCCAGTCCCAGTGGGCTCACTTGTTTGCATTTACCAAGGACAGAGTCAGTCTTTCTTGGTACCTACTGATGTGAGGATGACCAAATGCCAGGAAAGCTCTGAAGAGGGAACTTTTCTGAGAAAGCTGGTAGAGAGTGGCTCACTGTTGGCTCCTGACAACCTCATTGAGTAGGCCAAGGAGGCCAGATCTGAGAGAGGACGGGCCATTTTGGGGGAACATTTTATGGCCCACAAGTCAGAAGACACTCTGGATAGTCACAGACCTACTTGGAGGAAGGAGGTGCCTTAGTGGGTGTGGGTGTGAGTTTATGGTTTTGTGTCATGTTCTGAGAATAGGTAGGAAAGGCAGTTTGTTTGGTTTGGAGTGGACTGTTTCTAGAAAGTCGTTGGACAAGGCGAGTGTTTCTATGTCTGTGTATCCCACTGTATCCCTGGTTGTAGACATTGGAAAAGAGAAGGAATCAATGGATGTGTCCTGTCTAGTAGAAAACTTTCCAGCATTCATCCTTTCCAATTTATGAATGGACTGGGGCTTGCCTTATCTATGGGCAACACCTACTATCTTGCTAAGTTCCTGTTTTCTTCCTGAATTCTGGCCACTCTCCAGAATAGGCTCATTGTTTTGTGTCCAAGATATGTACCACCTCCCAGCTCTGTGACATGGCCATGTACTGGATAACTGAAGGGAATGGCAAGCATCTCAGAAAACTCAGATATCAGTGTGACCAGTAAAGTGTCAGTGGAGAAACCCTGCTTTGGGCCTTTTGCTTACCTATTGTTCTGTTGCCCTGACTCTCAGGAAGGTCTTTGCCTCAGGCTACCCCTTTGTGAAGCCTGAAGTAAACAGTTTTCAAATGGAAATGAATGGGCATCACCTGTGGCTTTTTGCTTAATCCCTGTGCAAAGGGATGTGTGTGAATCAGCCTCTTGGCCCTGTGTGAGGCTGTGGCTTAGATTCTCAGCACCTGATGGATTAAAGAAAGATCCCATGTGTGCATCCAAAGCCAAAATGGTAAAACAGCAGTCATTGTGGATGAAGTCTCTCGCTTTCCTCTGGAAAGTTCCTGACCTGCATCAAGTGAGAATAGGGATCCTTTGGGTCAAATGAGTTCTTCAAAGCCCTGCAGAGGCTAGCCCATAGGTTCTTGGGTTTTCTCATGTCTCCAATTAACACAAAGAATCTATACCCGAAAGTCAGTAGGCCTCAAATCGGAGAAGCAGAGCAGTATTAATGGCAGGTGTATTTGATCACTCCTGGTTCACAGGAAGGGTGTCCAGGCCACCCTGACATTAGGCAAATGAGGGTCAAGGGAGCTTATTCTAGACACTGTCTTGGGCTGCCCCCCTCATGGAAACCTCCAGCCAGAGGTTATGATGAGTGTCTATATGGAAGAAGATGAGGGCCATGTGGCAGTGTTTTGGTTTGAATTGTGGTCATTTCTGTGGCGGTTGGAAGGGATGACTTGGTCCACCTGGTCTTGAACTCTGGCGTGGTTCCACTTAGAGACTGAGATCTGGAACTGAGCTCAGAGAAGTATTGCCATGAATTGTGTTGGGATTTTAGGAGGCCACGCATGAGAGTTGCCCCTTGGAAACTGAGATCTAGGCCCAGGGTGGCTTTCCACAGAGCACTGGGAATCTCAGCCAGGATTTCACATGATTTTATTCTTAAAGACCTGGCAGCCATAATTGAGAGTCAAAACACACAGGGAGCTCACATTGTAGACCTCCATGGGCCTGGCTTGATGTGACCTTTTGGCCAGTCTTGGGAAGCCTTGCCTCTGAGTGTTTCTCCAGAGCTTTCATTGAAATGAGCTTCCTCACCATTTAGTGGTTCCTGAATGAATAGAAACCCACAGTGCCTCCAAGTTCATCCTGGAAAAATGGCTTGATAAATACCATGAAATTTTTGAAATTCCCATGACCAGGTGGCACTGGAGAACCTTTGGATGTCCTGTTGCTGATCATGAGTGTACAGACAGTGCCTTGATTGACTGGGTTTCATGAAAATGGTGTAGAACAGAGATGCCAGTAAGTTGGAGCCTGCTGATTAGTGGGCCTAGAGCAGTGGTGTGCAGGTGTGTGATAAAACATCTGTGGTGGGGCCATGTGGATCTGCCATTGGCTTCCACATGGCTTGTGACTGACACGGTGCAGCCAGCAGACCCTTATATGTAAAGGCATCTTGTTATATGGAGAGGTTTCCGGGTAATGTTCAGAATCAGGTTTCTATGGTCAAGGGGGCAAGCTCTGTGGGATAGAAGCCTGGTTGGTGCATTCTCCTAGGACCCTGAGTCAGCACACGTGACAGAACTCCCTCCAGCACTGTGTCCCAGTTGAACTCCTTGTATTTCATGAAGCAAATAGGAAACTCCCAGTGAAGCAGCAAGAAACACCAGGAAAAGTGGAGGATGACCAAATGGCCTCACAGTCCACACAGGGAAACACTTTGACCACAGTGGCCACAGTTGACCTACAAAGAGAGAATTCAGCACTGCTGCCTCATGTTCATTGGAAAATCAGAAACCATATCCTCCAGGTCACATAGATGCAGAAAAAGTTTTGATGGTCTCACTACAAAGGAAGATAAAGCTGCTGACAACAACATATATTTCAAGGGTCCAACCTCAGAGGCAGTTTCCCAAGAAGTCTTTAGGCCAGCAGAGCTCCATGTTTGTGGAGTTTTTACCCTGTCCCTTACTTATGGAAACTCCTCTACCACCTCCAAGCTTGTGAACTCCTGAGCATTTTCCATTGTATATATGTATTCACAGATTTTCTAACTCTTCTCTTCGAATTGTGTCTTACTTGGGGCAAAGGTAATGTCAAGGCATTGTTCTTGATGAGAGTGGGAAGATTTTTGTGTAGCACATAATTGCATACACATTGGATTCATTTTCCTATTTTCCATTCAAAATACTAATCCCTGACACTAACCCATACCCTCCTAGACTCTGATTACCAATCCTGATATGATGGAGGAAAATAACCCAAACAGAATAGCAATACATGCAGTTCAGAGGAGGCATGGTGTATAATTGGACTTTCCTTTGGCATTATAAAGGCTAGGTGTTATAAATCTAGTCCAATTTAAGAGAAGCAGTTCTCCATGTGTTTGTAAAGTTAACAAATATGTGAATTCCTGTCTCCCTTTCTCTGTAGCCTATTCAGCACATGTATTTTTACATGCACATATAGAATCCTACCTGGTATCCCACGTACATTCTTGTGAGGAGGCTGACATGGCAGATACAAATTGTGAGAAGAAATCACTCCTCCTAAACGCTGTTGGAACTGAAAATTCAACCTATGGGTGAGCTTTCTACTTGAACAACATGATACATAAATCCATATTCAGTAAATTAAATATTTTTGGATCTGTGGATGATATATATTTCATGATGAATTTTGATTGGCATATATATTTCTACTTTTTAAAGTCTCTGTGTGTTTGTATTGTTTAAATGTATATATATATATATATATATATATATATATATATATATATACACACACACACACACACTCTCTCTCCAGATTTTTCAAAGTATGAAATATATGTGTCTTATTATACACTCCCTAAATTCATTCATGTTCAGGTATGTGGATTTATAATTATCTTTTCAAAAGATTATTCTCAGAAATATTCATCCACCTGAAATACACATTTGTTTCCTAGTGAATGGTGCTTAGAAATCCTAATATTTCTACAGTAACTGACCGAGTTTAGCATCAATGCAAGTAGATTCCTATGATACATGATATGTATTTTGACGTTTCTTTTTTTTCGACACTGGTACATCACTGTTTCTTCAGTTGATGCACAGCATAGGATATATATTTCATCCACAAGTTCTCAATTTCCAGGCATTTGGTTCACTTTCAATCACTTCCTGCTTCAGAACACATGTACTCTTGTATATTTCTGGACTGGCCTTTTCATGAGACTTCTTTCCAAACACATTATTTTAGATTTCCATAATCACTTTTCAAGCAAATCTCACACAGCCTTCATGGTAAACCATAACCCTAACATTACCATTAGATATATAACTGGTTGGAATGAATGATTTTGTATCAATATTAGATTTCCTATATATTTCCAGGTATCAGTTCAATCCATTATGTAAATTGGAACCAGTTATATTATTTATTCACAGTATGGTCTATTCATGCATTGTCTCTATATTCATAGACCCAGGGTACACCTATTGGTGCCCCCAAATACTAATCAATACGTCTTCAAGATATTGCTCCCAGAAATGGTGGAAGAAATACTCATGTCACCTGATCTACATATACATTTTATCACAGTGATATTCTGGACACATAATGCAAAGTTCACACTTATGATTGTACCAAAGTATAAATGCAAAGTGAGCATGGATTACTAAAAACATCCTTGCCCAGGGGCTTAATGCTCTCAAATGTCAATCCTATTGGTGACTACACAGTTGCTTCCTCCTAAGATTCCATATTCAACCTCAACCCTGTTGAAAATATCTAATCCTATCACTCACTTTATACTTTGATTTCCCAATGTCTCTATTGATATCTGCTTTCCTACATAATTTCCCATATTCATTATTGTGACTGACCCTTCACATGTGCTGACATTTACATCTACTCTCTAACTGACACCCTACTGCTAAAGAACTTTAGGTCCAAATGTTATACTCACTCTTCTTCCTAAACCTACTATCTTCCTAATCCTACCTACTATCCCTTTTTGACTGGAGGTTCTCTTCCACATTCAATCATCCAAGGTACAAGGTCTTATGCCATTGCATATCAATTTATCTGAGACATCTGTGCAGAATGTAATTCAAAGCTAAGTATCCCAGTCAAGGGCCCAATGCCCTTCTGGGCTTCAATGCTTACTTAGATTTCTGTTTTCATACATATACTTCACCTATATATTATTATAAATATCACAGGTTCCCAATACCATTCTTCATCCTGTAGAATGATTCCTAACCCAAATCAAACATGTTCTTACCCCTAACCATACACTGTTCCCTCAATCCAACTTTACAGAAGAGCAGGGACAGAGTGGGTCTTACAATAGAGGAATGTAGGGGATCTTCCACCTGCTGAGAACTCAAAGGTCCATGCAGAAATGATCCCTGGAGAAGATGTAGGCAGCTCTGAAGGACATGAGAGAGCAAAAGTCATCTTCCATGGCAAACAACCTGGTCAGGATGAAGGGGTGTGTCTGTATGAGCCTCACTCTTTTTAATGTAGACAAGATGGACCAAACCAGGCCTTGTGGAAAGCTGTTCCTGGGAGCCTATGGAGGATATACCGTTCTAACTTGTGAAAGTGTCACAGGAAGCAGGGGCAGCCTCCATCTCATAGGACCCTTGGAAGCAACTGTTAGGACAATTTGGTTGCCAAGGCAGTGACCTCATTCAGTTCCTGAAGGAAGTGACCTCACCTCACTTCCTTGGTGATGGAACTCTCTGAACTTGGCAACCAGGAAGCCAGGCACCCAGAGCCAGTTTCAGTCCCAGTCCCAGTGGGCTCACTTGTTTGCATTTACCAAGGACAGAGTCAGTCTTTCTTGGTACCTACTTTTGTGAGGATGACCAAATGCCAGGAAAGCTCTGAAGAGGGGACTTTTCTGAGAAAGCAGGTAGTGAGTGGCTCATTGGTGGCTCCTGACAACTTCATTGAGTAGGCCAAGGAGGCCAGATCTGAGAGAGGACGGGCCATTTTGGGGGAACATTTTATGGCCCACAAGTCAGAAGACACTCTGGATAGTCACAGACCTACTTGGAGGAAGGAGGTGCCTTAGTGGGTGTGGGTGTGAGTTTATGGTTTTGTGTCATGTTCTGAGAATAGGTAGGAAAGGCAGTTTGTTTGGTTTGGAGTGGACTGTTTCTAGAAAGTCGTTGGACAAGGCGAGTGTTTCTATGTCTGTGTATCCCACTGTATCCCTGGTTGTAGACATTGGAAAAGAGAAGGAATCAATGGATGTGTCCTGTCTAGTAGAAAACTTTCCAGCATTCATCCTTTCCAATTTATGAATGGACTGGGGCTTGCCTTATCTATGGGCAACACCTACTATCTTGCTAAGTTCCTGTTTTCTTCCTGAATTCTGGCCACTCTCCAGAATAGGCTCATTGTTTTGTGTCCAAGATATGTACCACCTCCCAGCTCTGTGACATGGCCATGTACTGGATAACTGAAGGGAATGGCAAGCATCTCAGAAAACTCAGATATCAGTGTGACCAGTAAAGTGTCAGTGGAGAAACCCTGCTTTGGGCCTTTTGCTTACCTATTGTTCTGTTGCCCTGACTCTCAGGAAGGTCTTTGCCTCAGGCTAGCCCTTTGTGAAGCCTGAAGTAAACAGTTTTCAAATGGAAATGAATGGGCATCACCTGTGGCTTTTTGCTTAATCCCTGTGCAAAGGGATGTGTGTGAATCAGCCTCTTGGCCCTGTGTGAGGCTGTGGCTTAGATTCTCAGCACCTGATGGATTAAAGAAAGATCCCATGTGTGCATCCAAAGCCAAAATGGCAAAACAGCAGTCATTGTGGATGAAGTCTCTCGCTTTCCTCTGGAAAGTTCCTGACCTGCATCAAGTGAGAATAGGGATCCTTTGGGTCAAATGAGTTCTTCAAAGCCCTGCAGAGGCTAGCCCATAGGTTCTTGGGTTTTCTCATGTCTCCAATTCACACAAAGAATCTATACCCGAAAGTCAGTAGGCCTCAAATCGGAGAAGCAGAGCAGTATTAATGGCAAGTGTATTTGATCACTCCTGGTTCACAGGAAGGATGTCCAGGCCACCCTGACATTAGCCAAATGAGGGTCAAGGGAGCTTATTCTAGACACTGTCTTGGGCTGCCCCCCTCATGGAAACCTCCAGCCAGAGGTTATGATGAGTGTCTATATGGAAGAAGATGAGGGCCATGTGGCAGTGTTTTGGTTTGAATTGTGGTCATTTCTGTGGCGGTTGGAAGGGATGACTTGGTCCACCTGGTCTTGCACTCTGGCGTGGTTCCACTTAGAGACTGAGATCTGGAACTGAACTCAGAGAAGTATTGCCATGAATTGTGTTGGGATTTTAGGAGGCCACGCATGAGAGTTGCCCCTTCGAAACTGAGATCTAGGCCCAGGGTGGCTTTCCACAGAGCACTGGGAATCTCAGCCAGGATTTCACATGATTTTATTCTTAAAGACCTGGCAGCCATAATTGAGAGTCAATGGGCCTGGCTTGATGTGACCTTTTGGCCAGTCTTGGGAAGCCTTGCCTCTGAGTGTTTCTCCAGAGCTTTCATTGAAATGAGCTTCCTCACCATTTAGTGGTTCCTGAATGAATAGAAACCCACAGTGCCTCCAAGTTCATCCTGGAAAAATGGCTTGATAAATACCATGAAATTTTGGAAATTTCCATGACCAGGTGGCACTGGAGAACCTGTGGATGTCCTGTTGCTGATCATGAGTGTACCAGATAGTGCCTTGATTGACTGGGTTTCATGAAAATGGTGTAGAACAGAGATGCCAGTAAGTTGGAGCCTGCTGATTAGTGGGCCTAGAGCAGTGGTGTGCAGGTGTGTGATAAAACATCTGTGGTGGGGCCATGTGGATCTGCCATTGGCTTCCACATGGCTTGTGACTGACACGGTGCAGCCAGCAGACCCTTATATGTAAAGGCATCTTGTTATATGGAGAGGTTTCCGGGCAATGTTCAGAATCAGGTTTCTATGGTCAAGGGGGCAAGCTCTGTGGGATAGAAGCCTGGTTGGTGCATTCTCCTAGGACCCTGAGTCAGCACACGTGACAGAACTCCCTCCAGCACTGTGTCCCAGTTGAACTCCTTGTATTTCATGAAGCAAATAGGAAACTCCCAGTGAAGCAGCAAGAAACACCAGGAAAAGTGGAGGATGACCAAATGGCCTCACAGTCCACACAGGGAAACACTTTGACCACAGTGGCCACAGTTGACCTACAAAGAGAGAATTCAGCACTGCTGCCTCATGTTCATTGGAAAATCAGAAACCATATCCTCCAGGTCACATAGATGCAGAAAAAGTTTTGATGGTCTCACTACAAAGGAAGATAAAGCTGCTGACAACAACATATATTTCAAGGGTCCAACCTCAGAGGCAGTTTCCCAAGAAGTCTTTAGGCCAGCAGAGCTCCATGTTTGTGGAGTGTTTACCCTGTCCCTTACTTATGGAAACTCCTCTACCACCTCCAAGCTTGTGAACTCCTGAGCATTTTCCATTGTATATATGTATTCACAGATTTTCTAACTCTTCTCTTCGAATTGTGTCTTACTTGGGGCAAAGGTAATGTCAAGGCATTGTTCTTGATGAGAGTGGGAAGATTTTTGTGTAGCACATAATTGCATACACATTGGATTCATTTTCCTATTTTCCATTCAAAATACTAATCCCTGACACTAACCCATAACCTCCTAGACTCTGATTACCAATCCTGATATGATGGAGGAAAATAACCCAAACAGAATAGCAATACATGCAGTTCAGAGGAGGCATGGTGTATAATTGGACTTTCCTTTGGCATTATAAAGGCTAGGTGTTATAAATCTAGTCCAATTTAAGAGAAGCAGTTCTCCATGTGTTTGTAAAGTTAACAAATATGTGAATTCCTGTCTCCCTTTCTCTGTAGCCTATTCAGCACATGTATTTTTACATGCACATATAGAATCCTACCTGGTATCCCACGTACATTCTTGTGAGGAGGCTGACATGGCAGATACAAATTGTGAGAAGAGATCACTCCTCCTAAACGCTTTTGGAACTGAAAATTCAACCTATGGGTGAGCTTTCTACTTGAACAACATGATACATAAATCCATATTCAGTAAATTAAATATTTTTGGATCTGTGGATGATATATATTTCATGATGAATTTTGATTGGCATATATATTTCTACTTTTTAAAGTCTCTGTGTGTTTGTATTGTTTGAATGTGTGTGTATATATATATATATATATTTATATATATATATATATATACACACACACACACACACACACACTCTCTCTCCAGATTTTTCAAAGTATGAAATATATGTGTCTTATTATACACTCCCTAAATTCATTCATGTTCAGGTATGTGGATTTATAATTATCTTTTCAAAAGATTATTCTCAGAAATATTCATCCACCTGAAATACACATTTGTTTCCTAGTGAATGGTGCTTAGAAATCCTAATATTTCTACAGTAACTGACCGAGTTTAGCATCAATGCAAGTAGATTCCTATGATACATGATATGTATTTTGACGTTTCTCTTTTTTCGACACTGGTACATCACTGTTTCTTCAGTTGATGCACAGCATAGGATATATATTTCATCCACAAGTTCACAATTTCCAGGCATTTTGTTCACTTTCAATCACTTCCTGCTTCAGAACACATGTACTCTTGTATAGTTCTGGACTGGCCTTTTCATGAGACTTCTTTCCAAACACATTATTTTCGATTTCCATAATCACTTTTCAAGCAAATCTCACACAGCCTTCATGGTAAACCATAACCCTAACATTACCATTAGATATATAACTGGTTGGAATGAATGATTTTGTATCAATATTAGATTTCCTATATATTTTCAGGTATCAGTTCAATCCATTATGTAAATTGGAACCAGTTATATTATTTATTCACAGTATGGTCTATTCATGCATTGTCTCTATATTCATAGACCCAGGGTACACCTATTGGTGCCCCCAAATACTAATCAATACGTCTTCAAGATATTGCTCCCAGAAATGGTGGAAGAAATACTCATGTCACCTGATCTACATACACATTTTATCACAGTGATATTCTGGACACATAATGCAAAGTTCACACTTATGATTGTACCAAAGTCTAAATGGAAAGTGAGCATGGATTACTAAAAACATCCTTGCCCATGGGCTTAATGCTCTCAAATGTCAATCCTATTGGTGACTACACAGTTGCTTCGTCCTAAGATGACATATTCAACCTCAACCCTGTTGAAAATATCTAATCCTATCACTCACTTTATACTTTGACTGATTTCCCAATGTCTCTATTGATATCTGCTTTCCTACATAATTTCCCATATTCATTATTGTGACTGACCCTTCACATGTGCTGACATTTACATCTACTCTCTAACTGACACCCTACTGCTAAAGAACTTTAGGTCCAAATGTTATACTCACTCTTCTTCCTAAACCTACTATCTTCCTAATCCTACCTACTATCCCTTTTTGACTGGATGTTCTCTTCCACATTCAATCATCCAAGGTACAAGGTCTTATGCCATTGCATATCAATTTATCTGAGACATCTGTGCAGAATGTAATTCAAAGCTAAGTATCCCAGTCAAGGGCCCAATGCCCTTCTGGGCTTCAAAGCTTACTTAGATTTCTGTTTTCATACATATACTTCACCTATATATTATTATAAATATCACAGGTTCCCAATACCATTCTTCATCCTGTAGAATGATTCCTAACCCAAATCAAACATGTTCTTACCCCTAACCATACACTGTTCCCTCAATCCAACTTTACAGAAGAGAAGGGACAGAGTTGGTCTTACAATAGAGGAATGTAGGGGATCTTCCACCTGCTGAGAACTCAAAGGTCCATGCAGAAATGATCCCTGGAGAAGATATAGGCAGCTCTGAAGGACATGAGAGAGCAAAAGTCATCTTCCATGGCAAACAACCTGGTCAGGATGAAGGGGTGTGTCTGTATGAGCCTCACTCTTTTTAATGTAGACAAGATGGACCAAACCAGGCCTTGTGGAAAGCTGTTCCTGGGTGCCTATGGAGGATATACCATTCTATCTTGTGTTAGATTGTGTGTGAAAGTGTCACAGGAAGCAGGGGCAGCCTCCATCTCATAGCACCCTTGGAAGCAACTGTTAGGACTATTTGGTTGCCAAGGCAGTGACCTCATTCAGTTCCTGAAGGAAGTGACCTCACCTCACTTCTTTTGTGATGGAACTCTCTGAACTTGGCAACCAGGAAGCCAGGCACCCAGAGCCACTTTCAGTCCCAGTCCCAGTGGGCTGACTTGTTTGCATTTACCAAGGACAGAGTCAGTCTTTCTTGGTACCTACTGATGTGAGGATGACCAAATGCCAGGAAAGCTCTGAAGAGGGGACTTTTCTGAGAAAGCAGATATTGAGTGGCTCACTGGTGGCTCCTGACAACCTCATTGAGTAGGCCAAGGAGGCCAGATCTGAGAGAGGACGGGCCATTTGGGGGGAACATTGTATGGCCCACCAGTCAGAAGACACTCCGGATAGTCACAGACCTACTTGGGGGAAGGAGGTGCCTTAGTGGGTGTGGGTGTGAGTTTATGGTTTTGTGTCATGTTCTGAGAATAGGTAGGAAAGGCAGTTTGTTTGGTTTGGAGTGGACTGTTTCTAGTAAGTCGTTTGACAAGGCGAGTGTTTCTATGTCTGTGTATCCCACTGTATCCCTGGTTGTAGACATTGGAAAAGAGAATGAATCAATGGATGTGTCCTGTCTAGTAGAAAACTTTCCAGCATTCATCCTTTCCAATTTATGAATGGACTGGGGCTTGCCTTATCTATGGGCAACACCTACTATCTTGCTAAGTTCCTGTTTTCTTCCTGAATTCTGGCCACTCTCCAGAATAGGCTCATGGTTTTGTGTCCAAGATATGTACCACCTCCCAGCTCTGTGACATGGCCATGTACTGGATAACTGAAGGGAATGGCAAGCATCTCAGAAAACTCACATATCAGTGTGACCAGTAAAGTGTCAGTGGAGAAAAGCTGCTTTGGGCCATTTGCTTACCTAATGTTCTGTTGCCCTGACTCTCAGGAAGGTCTTTGCCTCAGGCTACCCCTTTGTGAAGCCTGAAGTAAACAGTTTTCAAATGGAAATGAATGGGCATCACCTGTGGCTTTTTGCTTAATTCCTGTGCAAAGGGATGTGTGTGAATCAGCCTCTTGGCCCTGTGTGAGACTGTGGCTTAGATTCTCAGCACCTGATGGATTAAAGAAAGATCCCATGTGTGCATCCAAAGCCAAAATGGCAAAAAGAGCAGTCATTGTGGATGAAGTCTCTCGCTTTCCTCTGGAAAGTTCCTGACCTGCATCAAGTGAGAATAGGGATCCTTTGGGTCAAATGAGTTCTTCAAAGCCCTGCAGAGGCTAGCCCATAGGTTCTTGGGTTTTCTCCTGTCTCCAATTCACACAAAGAATCTATACCCGAAAGTCAGTAGGCCTCAAATTGGAGAAGCAGAGCAGTATTAATGGCAGGCGTATTTGATCACTCCTGGTTCACAGGAAGGGTGTCCAGGCCACCCTGACATTAGGCAAATGAGGGGCAGGGGAGCTTATTCTAGACACTGTCTTGGGCTGCCCCCCTCATGGAAACCTCCAGCCAGAGGTTATGATGAGTGTCTATATGGAAGAAGATGAGGGCCATGTGGCAGTGTTTTGGTTTGAATTTTGGGCATTTGTGAGGCATTTGGAAGGGATGACTGGGTCCACCTGGGCTTGAACTCTGGCGTGATTCCCCTTAGAGACTGAGTTCTGGAACTGAACTCAGAGAAGTATTGCCATGAATTGTGTTGGGATTTTAGGAGGCCACGCATGAGAGTTGCCCTTGGAAACTGAGATCTAGGCCCAGGGTGGCTTTCCATAGGGCACTGGGAATCTCAGCCAGGATATCACATGATTTTATTGTTAAAGACCTGGCAGCCATAATTGAGAGTCAAAACACACATGGACCTCACATTGTAGACCCCAAATGGGCCTGGTTTGATGTGACCTTTTGGCCAGTCTTGGGAAGCCTTGCCTCTGAGTGTTTCTCCAGAGCTTTCATTGAAATGAGCTTCCTCACCATTTAGTGGTTCCTGAATGAATAGAAACCCACAGTGCCTCCAAGTTCATCCTGGAAAAATGGCTTGATAAATACCATGAAATTTTTGAAATTCCCATGACCAGGTGGCACTGGAGAACCTTTGGATGTCCTGTTGCTGATCATGAGTGTACCAGACAGTGCCTTGATTGACTGGGTTTCATGAAAATGGTGTAGAACAGAGATGCCAGTAAGTTGGAGCCTGCTGATGAGTGGGCCTAGAGCAGTGGTGTGCAGGTGTGTGATAAAACATCTGTGGTGGGGCCATGTGGATCTGCCATTGGCTTCCACATGGCTTGTGACTGACACGGTGCAGCCAGCAGACCCTTATATGTAAAGGCATCTTGTTATATGGAGAGGTTTCCGGGCAATATTCAGAATCAGGTTGCTGTGGTCAAGGGGGCAAGCTCTGTGGGATAGAAGCCTGGTTGGTGCATTCTCCTAGGACCCTGAGTCAGCACACGTGACAGAACTCCCTCCAGCACTGTGTCCCAGTTGATCTCCTTGTATTTCATGAAGCAAATAGGAAACTCCCAGTGAATCAGCAAGAAACACCAGGAAAAGTGGAGGATGACCAAATGGCCTCACAGTCCACACGGGGAAACACTTAAACCCCAGTGGCCACAGTTGACCTACAAAGAGAGAATTCAGCACTGCTGCCTCATGTTCATTGGAAAATCAGAAACCATGTCCTCCAGGTCACATAGATGCAGAAAAAAGCTTTGATGGTCTCACTACAAAGGAAGATAAAGCTGCTGACAACAACATATATTTCAAGGGTCCAACCTCAGAGGCAGTTTCCCAAGAAGTCTTTAGGCCAGCAGAGCTCCATGTTTGTGGAGTGTTTACCCTGTCCCTTACTTATGGAAACTCCTCTACCACCTCCAAGCTTGTGAACTCCTGAGCATTTTCCATTGTATATATGTATTCACAGATTTTCTAACTCTTCTCTCCGAATTGTGTCTTACTTGAGGCAAAGGTAATGTCAAGGCATTATTCTCCATGAGAGTGGGAAGATTATTGTGTAGCACATCATTGAATACACATTGGATTCATTTTCCTATTTTCCATTCAAAATACTGAATCCCTGACACTAACCCATACCCTCCTAGACTCTGATTACCAATCCTGATATGATGGAGGAAAATAACCCAAACAGAATAGCAATACATGCAGTTCAGAGGAGGCATGGTGTATAATTGGACTTTCCTTTGGCATTATAAAGGCTAGGTGTTATAAATCTAGTCCAATTTAAGAGAAGTAGTTCTCCATGTGTTTGTAAAGTTAACAAATATGTGAATTCCTGTCTCCCTTTCTCTGTAGCCTATTCAGCACATGTATTTTTACATGCACATATAGAATCCTACCTGGTATCCCACGTACATTCTTGTGAGGAGGCTGACATGGCAGATACAAATTGTGAGAACAGATCACTCCTCCTAAACGCTGTTGGAACTGAAAATTCAACCTATGGGTGAGCTTTCTACATGAGCAACATGATACATAAATCCATATTCAGTAAATTAAATATTTTTGGATCTGTGGATGATATATATTTCATGATGAATTTTGATTGGCATATATATTTCTACTTTTTAAAGTCTCTGTGTGTTTGTATTGTTTGAATGTGTGTGTATATATATATATATATATACACACACACACACACACACACACACACACACACACTCTCCAGATTTTTCAAAGTATGAAATATATGTGTCTTATTATACACTCCCTAAATTCATTCATGTTCAGGTATGTGGATTTATAATTATCTTTTCAAAAGATTATTCTCAGAAATATTCATCCACCTGAAATACACATTTGTTTCCTAGTGAATGGTGCTTAGAAATCCTAATATTTCTACAGTAACTGACCGAGTTTAGCATCAATGCAAGTAGATTCCTATGATACATGATATGTATTTTGACGTTTCTTTTTTTTCGACACTGGTACATCACTGTTTCTTCAGTTGATGCACAGCATAGGATATATATTTCATCCACAAGTTCACAATTTCCAGGCATTTGGTTCACTTTCAATCACTTCCTGCTTCAGAACACATGTACTCTTGCATATTTCTGGACTGGCCTTTTCATGAGACTTCTTTCCAAACACATTATTTTCGATTTCCATAATCATTTTTCAAGCAAATCTCACACAGCCTTCATGGTAAACCATAACCCTAATATTACCATTAGATATATAACTGGTTGGAAAGAATGATTTTGTATCAATATTAGATTTCCTATATATTTTCAGGTATCAGTTCAATCCATTATGTAAATTGGAACCAGTTATATTATTTATTCACAGTATGGTCTATTCATGCATTGTCTCTATATTCATAGACCCAGGGTACACCTATTGGTGCCCCCAAATACTAATCAATACGTCTTCAAGATATTGCTCCCAGAAATGGTGGAAGAAATACTCATGTCACCTGATCTACATATACATTTTATCACAGTGATATTCTGGACACATAATGCAAAGTTCACACTTATGATTGTACCAAAGTCTAAATGCAAAGTGAGCATGGATTACTAAAAACATCCTTGTCCAGGGGCTTAATGCTCTCAAATGTCAATCCTATTGGTGACTACACAGTTGCTTCGCACTAAGATTATATATTCAACCTCAACCATGTTGAAAATATCTAATCCTATCACTCACTTTATACTTTGACTGATTTCCCAATGTCTCTATTGATATCTGCTTTTCTACATAATTTCCCATATTTATTATTGTGACTGACTCTTCACATGTGCTGACATTTACATCTACTCTCTAACTGACACCCTACTCCAAAGAACGTTTGGTCCAAATGTTATACTCACGCTTCTTCCTAAACCTACTGACTATCTTCCTAATCCTACCTACTATCCCTTTTTGACTGGATGTTCTCTTCCACATTCAATCATCCAAGGTACAAGGTCTTATGCCATTGTATATCAATTTATCTGAAACATCTGTGCAGAAAGTAATTCAAAGCTAAGTATCCCAGTCAAGGGCCCAATGCCCTTCTGGGCTTCAAAGCTTACTTTGATTTCTGTTTTCATACATATACTTCACCTATATATTATTATAAATATCACAGGTTCCCAATACCATTCTTCATCCTGTAGAATGATTCCTAACCCAAATCAAACATGTTCTTACCCCTAGCCATACACTGTTCCCTCAATCCAACTTTACAGAAGAGCAGGGACAGAGTTGGTCTTACAATAGAGGAATGTAGGGGATCTTCCACCTGCTGAGAACTCAAAGGTCCATGCAGAAATGATCCCTGGAGAAGATGTAGGCATCTCTGAAGGACATGAGAGAGCAAAAGTCATCTTCCATGGCAAACAACCTGGTCAGGATGAAGGGGTGTGTCTGTATGAGCCTCACTCTTTTTAATGTAGACAATATGGACCAAACCAGGCCTTGTGGAAAGCTATTCCTGGGTGCCTATGGAGAATATACCGTTCTAACTTGTGAAAGTGTCACAGGAAGCAGGGGCAGCCTCCATCTCATAGGACCCTTGGAAGCAACTGTTAGGACAATTTGGTTGCCAAGGCAGTGACCTCATTCAGTTCCTGAAGGAAGTGACCTCACCTCACTTCCTTGGTGATGGAACTCTCTGAACTTGGCAACCAGGAAGCCAGGCACCCAGAGCCAGTTTCAGTCCCAGTCCCAGTGGGCTGACTTGTTTGCATTTACCAAGGACAGAGTCAGTCTTTCTTGGTACCTACTGATGTGAGGATGACTAAATGCCAGGAAAGCTCTGAAGAGGGGACTTTTTTGAGAAAGCAGGTATTGAGTGGCTCACTGGTGGCTCCTGACAACTTCATTGAATAGGCCAAGGAGGCCAGATCTGAGAGAGGACGGGCCATTTTGGGGGAACATTGTATGGCCCACAAGTCAGAAGACACTCTGGATAGTCACAGACCTACTTGGGGGAAGGAGGTGCCTTAGTGGGTGTGGGTGTGAGTTTATGGTTTTGTGTCATGTTCTGAGAATAGGTAGGAAAGGCAGTTTGTTTGGTTTGGAGTGGACTGTTTCTAGTAAGTCGTTTAACAAGGCGAGTGTTTCTATGTCTGTGTATCCCACTGTATCCCTGGTTGTAGACATTGGAAAAGAGAATGAATCAATGGATGTGTCCTGTCTAGTAGAAAACTTTCCAGCATTCATCCTTTCCAATTTATGAATGGACTGGGGCTTGCCTTATCTATGGGCAACACCTACTATCTTGCTAAGTTCCTGTTTTCTTCCTGAATTCTGGCCACTCTCCAGAATAGGCTCATGGTTTTGTGTCCAAGATATGTACCACCTCCCAGCTCTGTGACATGGCCATGTACTGGATAACTGAAGGGAATGGCAAGCATCTCAGAAAACTCACATATCAGTGTGACCAGTAAAGTGTCAGTGGAGAAACCCTGCTTTGGGCCTTTTGCTTACCTATTGTTCTGTTGCCCTGACTGTCAGGAAGGTCTTTGCCTCAGGCTACCCCTTTGTGAAGCCTGAAATAAACAGTTTTCAAATGGAAATGAATGGGCATCACCTGTGGCTTTTTGCTTAATTCCTGTGCAAAGGGATGTGTGTGAATCAGCCTCTTGGCCCTGTGTGAGGCTGTGGCTTAGATTCTCAGCACCTGATGGATTAAAGAAAGATCCCATGTGTGCATCCAAAGCCAAAATGGCAAAAAGAGCAGTCATTGTGGATGAAGTCTCTCGCTTTCCTCTGGAAAGTTCCTGACCTGCATCAAGTGAGAATAGGGATCCTTTGGGTCAAATGAGTTCTTCAAAGCCCTGCAGAGGCTAGCCCATAGGTTCTTGGGTTTTCTCATGTCTCCAATTCACACAAAGAATCTATACCCGAAAGTCAGTAGGCCTCAAATAGGAGACGCAGAGCAGTATTAATGGCAGGCGTATTTGATCACTCCTGGTTCACAGGAAGGGTGTCCAGGCCACCCTGACATTAGGCAAATGAGGGGCAGGGGAGCTTATTCTAGACACTGTCTTGGGCTGCCCCCCTCATGGAAACCTCCAGCCAGAGGTTATGATGAGTGTCTATATGGAAGAAGATGAGGGCCATGTGG
This sequence comes from Urocitellus parryii, assembly GCF_045843805.1. Taxonomy (NCBI): domain Eukaryota; kingdom Metazoa; phylum Chordata; class Mammalia; order Rodentia; family Sciuridae; genus Urocitellus; species Urocitellus parryii. Next base: position 147,840,092 of record NC_135533.1, read on the forward strand.
CAGTGTTTTGGTTTGAATTTTGGGCATTTGTGAGGCATTTGGAAGGGGTGACTGGGTCCACCTGGGCTTGAACTCTGGCGTGATTCCCCTTAGAGACTGAGTTCTGGACCTGAACTCAGAGAAGTATTGCCATGAATTGTGTTGGGATTTTAGGAGGCCACACATGAGAGTTGCCCTTGGAAACTGAGATCTAGGCCCAGGGTGGCTTTCCACAGAGCACTGGGAATCTCAGCCAGGATATCACATGATTTTATTCTTAAAGACCTGGCAGCCATAATTGAGAGTCAAAACACACATGGACCTCACATTGTAGACCCCAAATGGGCCTGGTTTGATGTGACCTTTTGGCCAGTCTTGGGAAGCCTTGCCTCTGAGTGTTTCTCCAGAGCTTTCATTGAAATGAGCTTCCTCACCATTTAGTGGTTCCTGAATGAATAGAAACCCACAGTGCCTCCAAGTTCATCCTGGGAAAATGGCTTGATAAATACCATGAAATTTTTGAAATTCCCATGACCAGGTGGCACTGGAGAACCTTTGGATGTCCTGATGCTGATCATGAGTGTACCAGACAGTGCCTTGATTGACTGGGTTTCATGAAAATGGTGTAGAACAGAGATGCCAGTAAGTTGGAGCCTGCTGATTAGTGGGCCTAGAGCAGTGGTGTGCAGGTGTGTGATAAAACATCTGTGGTGGGGCCATGTGGATCTGCCATTGGCTTCCACATGGCTTGTGACTGACACGGTGCAGCCAGCAGACCCTTATATGTAAAGGCATCTTGTTATATGGAGAGGTTTCCGGGCAATATTCAGAATCAGGTTGCTGTGGTCAAGGGGGCAAGCTCTGTGGGATAGAAGCCTGGTTGGTGCATTCTCCTAGGACCCTGAGTCAGCACACGTGACAGAACTCCCTCCAGCACTGTGTCCCAGTTGAACTCCTTGTATTTCATGAAGCAAATAGGAAAATCCCAGTGAAGCAGCAAGAAACACCAGGAAAAGTGGTGGATGACCAAATGGCCTCACAGTCCACACGGGGAAACACTTTGACCCCAGTGGCCACAGTTGACCTACAAAGAGAGAATTCAGCACTGCTGCCTCATGTTCATTGGAAAATCAGAAACCATGTCCTCCACGTCACATAGATGCAGAAAAAGCTTTGATGGTCTCACTACAAAGGAAGATAAAGCTCCTGACAACAACATATATTTCAAGGGTCCAACCTCAGAGGCAGTTTCCCAAGAAGTCTTTAGGCCAGCAGAGCTCCATGTTTGTGGAGTGTCTACCCTGTCCCTTACTTATGGAAACTCCTCTACCACCTCCAAGGTTGTGAACTCCTGAGCATTTTCCATTGTATATATGTATTCACAGATTTTCTAACTCTTCTCTTCGAATTGTGTCTTACTTGGGGCAAAGGTAATGTCAAGGCATTGTTCTTGATGAGAGTGGGAAGATTTTTGTGTAGCATATAATTGCATACCCATTGGATTCATTTTCCTATTTCCCATTCAAAATACTGAATCCCTGACACTAACCCATACCCTCCTAGACTCTGATTACCAATCCTGATATGATGGAGGAAAATAACCCAAACAGAATAGCAATACATGCAGTTCAGAGGAGGCATGGTGTATAATTGGAATTTCCTTTGGCATTATAAAGGCTAGGTGTTATAAATCTAGTCCAATTTAAGAGAAGTAGTTCTCCATGTGTTTGTAAAGTTAACAAATATGTGAATTTCTGTCTCCCTTTCTCTGTAGCCTATTCAGCACCTGTATTTTTACATGCACATATAGAATCCTACATGGTATCCCACGTACATTCTTGTGAGGAGGCTGACATGGCAGATACAAATTGTGAGAAGAGATCACTCCTCCTAAACGCTGTTGGAACTGAAAATTCAACCTATGGGTGAGCTTTCTACTTGAACAACATGATACATAAATCCATATTCATTAAATTAAATATTTTTGGATCTGTGGATGATATATATTTCATGATGAATTTTGATTGGCATATATATTTCTACTTTTTAAAATCTCTGTGTGTTTGTATTGTTTGAATGTATATATATATATATATATATATATATATATATATATATACACACACACACACACACACTCTCCAGATTTTTCAAAGTATGAATTATATGTGTCTTATTATACACTCCCTAAATTCATTCATGTTCAGGTATGTGAATTTATAATCATCTTTTCAAAAGATTATTCTCAGAAATATTCATCCACCTGAAATACACATTTGTTTCCTAGTGAATGGTGCTTAGAAATCCTAATATTTCTACAGTAACTGACCGAGTTTAGCATCAATGCAAGTAGATTCCTATGATACATGATGTGTATTTTGACGTTTCTTTTTTTTGGACACTGGTACATCACTATTTCTTCAATTGATGAGCATCATAGGATATATATTTCATCCACAAGTTCACAAATTTCCAGACATTTGGTTCACTTTCAATCACTTCCTGCTTCAGAACACATATAATCCTGTATATTTCTGGACTGGTCTTTTCATGAGACTTCTTTCCAAACACATTATTTTCGATTTCCATAATCACTTTTCAAGCAAATCTCACACAGCCTTCTTGGTAAACCATAACCCTAATATTACCATTAGATATATAACTGGTTGGAATGAATGATTGTGTATCAATATTAGATTTCCTATATATTTTCACGTATCAGTTCAATGCATTATGTAAATTGGAACCAGTTATATTATTTATTCACAGTTTGGTCTATTCATGCATTATCTCTATATTCATAGACCCAGGGTACACCTATTGGTGCCCCCAAATACTAATCAATACGTCTTTAAGATATTGCTCCCAGAAAAGGTAGAAGAAATACTCATGTCACCTGATCTACATATACATTTAATCACAGTGATATTCTGGACACATAATGCAAAGTTCACACTTATGATTGTACCAAAGTCTAAATGCAAAGTGAGCATGGATTACTAACAACATCCTTGTCCAGGTGCCTAATGCTCTCAAATGTCAATCCTATTGGTGACTACACAGTTGCTTCGCCCTAAGATTATATATTCAACCTCAACCCTGTTGAAAATATCTAATCCTATCACTCACTTTATACTTTGACTGATTTCCCAATGTCTCTATTGATATCTGCTTTTCTACATAATTTCCCATATTTATTATTGTGACTGACTCTTCACATGTGCTGACATTTACATCTACTCTCTAACTGACACCCTACTCCAAAGAACTTTTGGTCCAAATGTTATACTCACTCTTCTTCCTAAACCTACTGACTATCTTCCTAATCCTACCTACTATCCCTTTTTGACTGGATGTTCTCTTCCACATTCAATCATCCAAGGTACAAGGTCTTATGCCATTGTATATCAATTTATCTGAAACATCTGTGCAGAAAGTAATTCAAAGCTAAGTATCCCAGTCAAGGGCCCAATGCCCTTCTGGGCTTCAAAGCTTACTTAGATTTCTGTTTTCATACATATACTTCACCTATTTATTATTATAAATATCACAGGTTCCCCATACAATTCTTCATCATGTAGAATGATTCCTAACCCAAATCAAACATGTTCTTACCCCTAACCATACACTGTTCCCTCAATCCAACTTTACAGAAGAGCAGGGACAGAGTTGGTCTTACAATAGAGGAATGTAGGGGATCTTCCACCTGCTGAGAACTCAAAGGTCCATGCAGAAATGATCCCTGGAGAAGATGTAGGCAGCTCTGAAGGACATGAGAGAGCAAAAGTCATCTTCCATGGCAAACAACCTGGTGAGGATGAAGGGTTGTGTCTGAATGAGCCGCACTCTTCTTAATGTAGACAAGATGGACCAAACCAGGCCTGTGTGGAAAGCTGTTCCTGGGTGCCTATGGAGGATACACCGTTCTAACTTGTGAAAATGTCACAGGAAGCAGGGGCAGCCTCCATCTCATAGGACCCTTGGAAGCAACTGTTAGGACAATTTGGTTGCCAAGGCAGTGACCTCATTCAGTTCCTGAAGGAAGTGACCTCACCTCACTTCTTTTGTGATGGAACTCTCTGAACTTGGCAACCAGGAAGCCAGGCACCCAGAGCCAGTTTCAGTCCCAGTCCAGGTGGGCTGACTTGTTTGCATTTACCAAGGACAGAGTCAGTCTTTCTTGGTACCAACTGATGTGAGGATGACCAAATGCCAGGAAAGCTCTGAAGAGGGGACTTTTCTGAGAAAGCAGGTAGTGAGTGGCTCACTGGTGGCTCCTGACAACCTCATTGAGTAGGCCAAGGAGGCCAGATCTGAGAGAGGACGGGCCTTTTTGGGGGAACATTGTATGGCCCACCAGTCAGAAGACACTCCGGATAGTCACAGACCTACTTGGGGGAAGGAGGTACCTTAGTGGGTGTGGGTGTGAGTTTATGGTTTTGTGTCATGTTCTGAGAATAGGTAGGAAAGGCAGTTTGTTTGGTTTGGAGTGGACTGTTTCTAGTAAGTCGTTTGACAAGGCGAGTGTTTCTATGTCTGTGTATCCCACTGTATCCCTGGTTGTAGACATTGGAAAAGAGAATGAATCAATGGATGTGTCCTGTCTAGTAGAAAACTTTCCAGCATTCATCCTTTCCAATTTATGAATGGACTGGGGCTTGCCTTATCTATGGGCAACACCTACTATCTTGCTAAGTTCCTGTTTTCTTCCTGAATTCTGGCCACTCTCCAGAATAGGCTCATGGTTTTGTGTCCAAGATATGTACCACCTCCCAGCTCTGTGACATGGCCATGTACTGGATAACTGAAGGGAATGGCAAGCATCTCAGAAAACTCAGATATCAGTGTGACCAGTAAAGTGTCAGTGGAGAAACCCTGCTTTGGGCCTTTTGCTTACCTATTGTTCTATTGCCCTGACTGTCAGGAAGGTCTTTGCCTCAGGCTACCCCTTTGTGAAGCCTGAAGTAAACAGTTTTCAAATGGAAATGAATGGGCATCACCTGTGGCTTTTTGCTTAATTCCTGTGCAAAGGGATGTGTGTGAATCAGCCTCTTGGCCCTGTGTGAGGCTGTGGCTTAGATTCTCAGCACCTGATGGATTAAAGAAAGATCCCATGTGTGCATCCAAAGCCAAAATGGCAAAAAGAGCAGTCATTGTGGATGAAGTCTCTCGCTTTCCTCTGGAAAGTTCCTGACCTGCATCAAGTGAGAATAGGGATCCTTTGGGTCAAATGAGTTCTTCAAAGCCCTTCAGAGGCTAGCCCATAGGTTCTTGGGTTTTCTCATGTCTCCATTTCACACAAAGAATCTATACCCGAAAGTCAGTAGGCCTCAAATTGGAGAAGCAGAGCAGTATTAATGGCAGGCGTATTTGATCACTCCTGGTTCACAGGAAGGGTGTCCAGGCCACCCTGACATTAGGCAAATGAGGGGCAAGGGAGCTTATTCTAGACACTGTCTTGGGCTGCCCCCCTCATGGAAACCTCCAGCCAGAGGTTATGATGAGTGTCTATATGGAAGAAGATGAGGGCCATGTGGCAGTGTTTTGGTTTGAATTGTGGGCATTTGTGAGGCATTTGGAAGGGATGACTGTGTCCACCTGGGCTTGAACTCTGGCGTGATTCCCCTTAGAGACTGAGTTCTGGAACTGAACTCAGAGAAGTATTGCCATGAATTGTGTTGGGATTTTAGGAGACCACGCATGAGAGTTGCCCTTGGAAACTGAGATCTAGGCCCAGGGTGGCTTTTCACAGAGCACTGGGAATCTCAGCCAGGATATCACATGATTTTATTCTTAAAGACCTGGCAGCCATAATTGAGAGTCAAAACACACATGGACCTCACATAGTAGACCCCAAATGGGCCTGGTTTGATGTGACCTTTTGGCCAGTCTTGGGAAGCCTTGCCTCTGAGTGTTTCTCCAGAGCTTTCATTGAAATGAGCTTCCTCACCATTTAGTGGTTCCTGAATGAATAGAAACCCACAGTGCCTCCAAGTTCATCCTGGAAAAATGGCTTGATAAATACCATGAAATTTTTGAAATTCCCATGACCAGGTGGCACTGGAGAACCTTTGGATGTCCTGTTGCTGATCATGAGTGTACCAGACAGTGCCTTGATTGACTGGGTTTCATGAAAATGGTGTAGAACAGAGATGCCAGTAAGTTGGAGCCTGCTGATTAGTGGGCCTAGAGCAGTGGTGTGCAGGTGTGTGATAAAACATCTGTGGTGGGGCCATGTGGATCTGCCATTGGCTTCCACATGGCTTATGACTGACACGGTGCAGCCAGCAGACCCTTATATGTAAAGGCATCTTGTTATATGGAGAGGTTTCCGGGCAATGTTCAGAATCAGGTTGCTATGGTCAAGGGGGCAAGCTCTGTGGGATAGAAGCCTGGTTGGTGCATTCTCCTAGGACCCTGAGTCAGCACACGTGACAGAACTCCCTCCAGCACTGTGTCCCAGTTGAACTCCTTGTATTTCATGAAGCAAATAGGAAACTCCCAGTGAAGCAGCAAGAAACACCAGGAAAAGTGGAGGATGACCAAATGGCCTCACAGTCCACACGGGGAAACACTTTGACCCCAGTGGCCACAGTTGACCTACAAAGAGAGAATTCAGCACTGCTGCCTCATGTTCATTAGAAAATCAGAAACCATGTCCTCCAGGTCACATAGATGCAGAAAAAGCTTTGATGGTCTCACTACAAAGGAAGATAAAGCTCCTGACAACAACATATATTTCAAGGGTCCAACCTCAGAGGCAGTTTCCCAAGAAGTCTTTAGGCCAGCAGAGCTCCATGTTTGTGGAGTGTTTACCCTGTCCCTTACTTATGGAAACTCCTCTACCACCTCCAAGCTTGTGAACTCCTGAGCATTTTCCATTGTATATATGTATTCACAGATTTTCTAACTCTTCTCTTCGAATTGTGTCTTACTTGGGGCAAAGGTAATGTCAAGGCATTGTTCTTGATGAGAGTGGGAAGATTTTTGTGTAGCACATCATTGCATACACATTGGATTCATTTTCCTATTTTCCATTCAAAATACTGAATCCCTGACACTAACCCATACCGTCCTAGACTCTGATTACCAATCCTGATATGATGGAGGAAAATAACCCAAACAGAATAGCAATACATGCAGTTCAGAGGAGGCATGGTGTATAATTGGACTTTCCTTTGGCATTATAAAGGCTAGGTGTTATAAATCTAGTCCAATTTAAGAGAAGTAGTTCTCCATGTGTTTGTAAAGTTAACAAATATGTGAATTCCTGTCTCCCTTTCTCTGTAGCCTATTCAGCACATGTATTTTTACATGCACATATAGAATCCTACCTGGTATCCCACGTACATTCTTGTGAGGAGGCTGACATGGCAGATACAAATTGTGAGAAGAGATCACTCCTCCTAAACGCTGTTGGAACTGAAAATTCAACCTATGGGTGAGCTTTCTACTTGAACAACATGATACATAAATCCATATTCAGTAAATTAAATATTTTTGGATCTGTGGATGATATATATTTCATGATGAATTTTGATTGGCATATATATTTCTACTTTTGAAAGTCTCTGTGTGTTTGTATTGTTTGAATGTATATTTATATATATATATATATATATATATATATATATATATATATACACACACACACACACACACACTCTCCAGATTTTTCAAAGTATGAAATATATGTGTCTTATTATACACTCCCTAAATTCATTCATGTTCAGGTATGTGGATTTGTAATCATCTTTTCAAAAGATTATTCTCAGAAATATTCATCCACCTGAAATACACATTTGTTTCCTAGTGAATGGTGCTTAGAAATCCTAATATTTCTCCAGTAACTGACCGAGATTAGCATCAATGCAAGTAGATTCCTATGATACATGATATGTATTTTGACGTTTCTTTTTTTTCGACACTGGTACATCACTGTTTCTTCAGTTGATGCACAGCATAGGATATATATTTCATCCACAAGTTCACAATTTCCAGGCATTTGGTTCACTTTCAATCACTTCCTACTTCAGAACACATGTACTCTTGTATATTTCTGGACTGGCCTTTTCATGAGACTTCTTTCCAAACACCTTATTTTCGATTTCCATAATCACTTTTCAAGCAAATCTCACACAGCCTTCATGGTAAACCATAACCCTAACATTACCATTAGATATATAACTGGTTGGAATGAATGATTTTGTATCAATATTAGATTTCCTATATATTTTCAGGTATCAGTTCAATCCATTATGTAAATTGGAACCAGTTATATTATTTATTCACAGTATGGTCTATTCATGCATTGTCTCTATATTCATAGACCCAGGGTACACCTATTGGTGCCCCCAAATACTAATCAATATGTCTTCAAGATATTGCTCCCAGAAATGGTAGAAGAAATACTCATGTCACCTGATCAACATATACATTTTATCACAGTGATATTCTGGACACATAATGCAAAGTTCACACTTATGATTGTACCAAAGTCTAAATGCAAATTGAGCATGGATTACTAAAAACATCCTTGCCCAGGGGCTTAATGCTCTCAAATGTCAATCCTATTGGTGACTACACAGTTGCTTCCTCCTAAGATTCCATATTCAACCTCAACCCTGTTGAAAATATCTAATCCTATCACTCACTTTATACTTTGATTGATTTCCCAATGTCTCTATTGATATCTGCTTTCCTACATAATTTCCCATATTCATTATTGTGACTGACCCTTCACATGTGCTGACATTTACATCTACTCTCTAACTGACACCCTACTGCTGAATAACTTTAGGTCCAAATGTTATACTCACTCTTCTTCCTAAACCTACTGTCTTCCTAATCCTACCTACTATCCCTTTTTGACTGGATGTTCTCTTCCACATTCAATCATCCAAGGTACAAGGTCTTATGCCATTGCATATCAATTTATCTGAGACATCTGTGCAGAATGTAATTCAAAGCTAAGTATCCCAGTCAAGGGCCCAATGCCCTTCTGGGCTTCCAAGCATACTTAGATTTCTGTTTTCATACATATACTTCACCTATATATTATTATCAATATCAAAGGTTCCCAATACCATTCTTCATCCAGTAGAATGATTCCTAACCCAAATCAAACATGTTCTTACCCCTAACCATACACTGTTCCCTCAATCCAACTTTACAGAAGAGCAGGGACAGAGTTGGTCTTACAATAGAGGAATGTAGGGGATCTTCCACGTGCTGAGAACTCAAAGGTCCATGCAGAAATGAACCCTGGAGAAGATGTAGGCAGCTCTGAGGGACATGAGAGAGCAAAAGTCATCTTCCATGGCAAACAACCTGGTCAGGATGAAGGGTTGTGTCTGAATGAGCCGCACTCTTCTTAATGTAGACAAGATGGACCAAACCAGGCCTGTGTGGAAAGCTGTTCCTGGGTGCCTATGGAGGATATACCGTTCTAACTTGTGAAAGTGTCACAGGAAGCAGGGGCAGCCTCCATCTCATAGGACCCTTGGAAGCAACTGTTAGGACAATTTGGTTGCCAAGGCAGTGACCTCATTCAGTTCCTGAGGGAAGTGACCTCACCTCACTTCCTTGGTGATGGAATTCTCTGAACTTGGCAACCAGAAAGCCAGGAACCCAGAGCCAGTTTCAGTCCCAGTCCCAGTGGGCTCACTTGTTTGCATTTACCAAGGACAGAGTCAGTCTTTCTTGGTACCTACTGATGTGAGGATGACCAAAGGCCAGGAAAGCTCTGAAGAGGGGACTTTTCTGAGAAAGCAGGTAGTGAGTGGCTCACTGGTGGCTCCTGACAACCTCATTGAGTAGGCCAAGGAGGCCAGATCTGAGAGAGGACGGGCCATTTTGGGGGAACATTGTATGGCCCTCAAGTCAGAAGACACTCTGGATAGTCACAGACCTACTTGGGGGAAGGAGGTGCCTTAGTGGGTGTGGGTGTGAGTTTATGGTTTTGTGTCATGTTCTGAGAATAGGTAGGAAAGGCAGTTTGTTTGGTTTGGAGTGGACTGTTTCTAGTAAGTCGTTTGACAAGGCGAGTGTTTCTGTGTCTGTGTATCCCACTCTATCCCTGGTTGTAGACATTGGAAAAGAGAATGAATCAATGGATGTGTCCTGTCTAGTAGAAAACATTCCAGCATTCATCCTTTCCAATTTATGAATGGACTGGGGCTTGCCTTATCTATGGGCAACACCTACTATCTTGCTAAGTTCCTGTTTTCTTCCTGAATTCTGGCCACTCTCCGGAATAGGCTCATGGTTTTGTGTCCAAGATATGTACCACCTCCCAGCTCTGTGACATGGCCATGTACTGGATAACTGAAGGGAATGGCAAGCATCTCAGAAAACTCAGATATCAGTGTGACCAGTAAAGTGTCAGTGGAGAAACCCTGCTTTGGGTCTTTTGCTTACCTATTGTTCTGCTGCCCTGACTCTCAGGAAGGTCTTTGCCTCAGGCTACCCCTTTGTGAAGCCTGAAGTAAACAGTTTTCAAATGGAAATGAATGGGCATCACCTGTGGCTTTTTGCTTAATTCCTGTGCAAAGGGATGTGTGTGAATCAGCCTCTTGGCCCTGTGTGAGGCTGTGGCTTAGATTCTCAGCACCTGATGGATTAAAGAAAGATCCCATGTGTGCATCCAAAGCCAAAATGGCAAAAAGAGCAGTCATTGTGGATGAAGTCTCTCGCTTTCCTCTGGAAAGTTCCTGACCTGCATCAAGTGAGAATAGGGATCCTTTGGGTCAAATGAGTTCTTCAAAGCCCTGCAGAGGCTAGCCCGTAGGTTCTTGGGTTTTCTCATGTCTCCAATTCACACAAAGAATCTATACCTGAAAGTCAGTAGACCTCAAATTGGAGAAGCAGAGCAGTATTAATGGCAGGCATATTTGATCACTCCTGGTTCACAGGAAGGGTGTCCAGGCCACCCTGACATTAGGCAAATGAGAGGCAGGGGAGCTTATTCTAGACACTGTCTTGGGCTGCCCCCCTCATGGAAACCTCCAGCCAGAGGTTATGATGAGTGTCTAAATGGAAGAAGATGAGGGCCATGTGGCAGTGTTTTGGTTTGAATGTTGGGCATTTGTGAGGCATTTGGAAGGGATGACTGTGTCCACCTGGGCTTGAACTCTGGCGTGATTCCCCTTAGAGACTGAGTTCTGGAACTGAACTCAGAGAAGTATTGCCATGAATTGTGTTGGGATTTTAGGAGGCCACGCATGAGAGTTGCCCTTGGAAACTGAGATCTAGGCCCAGGGTGGCTTTCCACAGAGCACTGGGAATCTCAGCCAGGATTTCACATGATTTTATTCTTAAAGACCTGGCAGCCATAATTGAGAGTCAAAACACACATGGACCTCACATTGTAGACCCCAAATGGGCCTGGTTTGATGTGACCTTTTGGCCAGTCTTGGGAAGCCTTGCCTCTGAGTGTTTCTCCAGAGCTTTCATTGAAATGAGCTTCCTCACCATTTAGTGGTTCCTGAATGAATAGAAACCCACAGTGCCTCCAAGTTCATCCTGGAAAAATGGCTTGATAAATACCATGAAATTTTTGAAATTCCCATGACCAGGTGGCACTGGAGAACCTTTGGATGTCCTGTTGCTGATCATGAGTGTACTAGACAGTGCCTTGATTGACTGGGTTTCATGAAAATGGTGTAGAACAGAGATGCCAGTAAGTTGGAGATGGCTGATTAGTGGGCCTAGAGCAGTGGTGTGCAGGTGTGTGATAAAACATCTGTGGTGGGGCCATGTGGATCTGCCATTGGCTTCCACATGGCTTGTGACTGACACGGTGCAGCCAGCAGACCCTTATATGTAAAGGCATCTTGTTATATGGAGAGGTTTCCAGGCAATGTTCAGAATCAGGTTGCTATGGTCAAGGGGGCAAGCTCTGTGGGATAGAAGCCTGGTTGGTGCATTCTCCTAGGACCCTGAGTCAGCACACGTGACAGAACTCCCTCCAGCACTGTGTCCCAGTTGAACTCCTTGTATTTCATGAAGCAAATAGGAAACTCCCTGTGAAGCAGCAAGAAACACCAGGAAAAGTGGAGGATGACCAAATGGCCTCAGAGTCCACACGGGGAAACACTTTGACCCCAGTGGCCACAGTTGACCTACAAAGAGAGAATTCAGCACTGCTGCCTCATGTTCATTGGAAAATCAGAAACCATGTCCTCCAGGTCACATAGATGCAGAAAAAGCTTTGATGGTCTCACTACAAAGGAAGATAAAGCTCCTGACAACAACATATATTTCAAGGGTCCAACCTCAGAGGCAGTTTCCCAAGAAGTCTTTAGGCCAGCAGAGCTCCATGTTTGTGGAGTGTTTACCCTGTCCCTTACTTATGGAAACTCCTCTACCACCTCCAAGCTTGTGAACTCCTGAGCATTTTCCATTGTATATATGTATTCACAGATTTTCTAACTCTTCTCTTCGAATTGTGTCTTACTTGGGGCAAAGGTAATGTCAAGGCATTGTTCTTGATGAGAGTGGGAAGATTTTTGTGTAGCACATCATTTCATACACATTGGATTCATTTTCCTATTTTCCATTCAAAATACTGAATCCCTGACACTAACCCATACCCTCCTAGACTCTGATTACCAATCCTGATATGATGGAGGAAAATAACCCAAACAGAATTGCAATACATGCAGTTCAGAGGAGGCATGGTGTATAATTGGACTTTCCTTTGGCATTATAAAGGCTAGGTGTTATAAATCTAGTCCAATTTAAGAGAAGTAGTTCTCCATGTGTTTGTAAAGTTAACAAATATGTGAATTCCTGTCTCCCTTTCTCTGTAGCCTATTCAGCACATGTATTTTTACATGCACATATAGAATCCTACCTGGTATGCCACGTACATTCTTGTGAGGAGGCTGACATGGCAGATACAAATTGTGAGAAGAGATCACTCCTCCTAAACGCTGTTGGAACTGAAAATTCAACCTATGGGTGAGCTTTCTACTTGAACAACATGATACATAAATCCATATTCAGTAAATTAAATATTTTTGGATCTGTGGATGATATATATTTCATGATGAATTTTGATTGGCATATATATTTCTACTTTTGAAAGTCTCTGTGTGTTTGTATTGTTTGAATGTATATTTATTTATATATATATATATATATATATATATATATATATATATATATACACACACACACACACACACACTCTCCAGATTTTTCAAAGTATGAAATATATGTGTCTTATTATACACTCCCTAAATTCATTCATGTTCAGGTATGTGGATTTGTAATCATCTTTTCAAAAGATTATTCTCAGAAATATTCATCCACCTGAAATACACATTTGTTTCCTAGTGAATGGTGCTTAGAAATCCTAATATTTCTACAGTAACTGACCGAGTTTAGCATCAATGCAAGTAGATTCCTATGATACATGATATGTATTTTGACGTTTCTTTTTTTTCGACACTGGTACATCACTGTTTCTTCAGTTGATGCACAGCATAGGATATATATTTCATCCACAAGTTCACAATTTCCAGGCATTTGGTTCACTTTCAATCACTTCCTACTTCAGAACACATGTACTCTTGTATATTTCTGGACTGGCCTTTTCATGAGACTTCTTTCCAAAGACCTTATTTTCGATTTCCATAATCACTTTTCAAGCAAATCTCACACAGCCTTCATGGTAAACCATAACCCTAACATTACCATTAGATATATAACTGGTTGGAATGAATGATTTTGTATCAATATTAGATTTCCTATATATTTTCAGGTATCAGTTCAATCCATTATGTAAATTGGAACCAGTTATATTATTTATTCACAGTATGGTCTATTCATGCATTGTCTCTATATTCATAGACCCAGGGTACACCTATTGGTGCCCCCAAATACTAATCAATATGTCTTCAAGATATTGCTCCCAGAAATGGTAGAAGAAATACTCATGTCACCTGATCAACATATACATTTTATCACAGTGATATTCTGGACACATAATGCAAAGTTCACACTTATGATTGTACCAAAGTCTAAATGCAAATTGAGCATGGATTACTAAAAACATCCTTGCCCAGGGGCTTAATGCTCTCAAATGTCAATCCTATTGGTGACTACACAGTTGCTTCCTCCTAAGATTCCATATTCAACCTCAACCCTGTTGAAAATATCTAATCCTATCACTCACTTTATACTTTGATTGATTTCCCAATGTCTCTATTGATATCTGCTTTCCTACATAATTTCCCATATTCATTATTGTGACTGACCCTTCACATGTGCTGACATTTACATCTACTCTCTAACTGACACCCTACTGCTGAATAACTTTAGGTCCAAATGTTATACTCACTCTTCTTCCTAAACCTACTGTCTTCCTAATCCTACCTACTATCCCTTTTTGACTGGATGTTCTCTTCCACATTCAATCATCCAAGGTACAAGGTCTTATGCCATTGCATATCAATTTATCTGAGACATCTGTGCAGAATGTAATTCAAAGCTAAGTATCCCAGTCAAGGGCCCAATGCCCTTCTGGGCTTCCAAGCATACTTAGATTTCTGTTTTCATACATATACTTTACCTATATATTATTATCAATATCAAAGGTTCCCAATACCATTCTTCATCCAGTAGAATGATTCCTAACCCAAATCAAACATGTTCTTACCCCTAACCATACACTGTTCCCTCAATCCAACTTTACAGAAGAGCAGGGACAGAGTTGGTCTTACAATAGAGGAATGTAGGGGATCTTCCACGTGCTGAGAACTCAAAGGTCCATGCAGAAATGAACCCTGGAGAAGATGTAGGCAGCTCTGAGGGACATGAGAGAGCAAAAGTCATCTTCCATGGCAAACAACCTGGTCAGGATGAAGGGTTGTGTCTGAATGAGCCGCACTCTTCTTAATGTAGACAAGATGGACCAATCCAGGCCTGTGTGGAAAGCTGTTCCTGGGTGCCTATGGAGGATATACCGTTCTAACTTGTGAAAGTGTCACAGGAAGCAGGGGCAGCCTCCATCTCATAGGACCCTTGGAAGCAACTGTTAGGACAATTTGGTTGCCAAGGCAGTGACCTCATTCAGTTCCTGAGGGAAGTGACCTCACCTCACTTCCTTGGAGATGGAATTCTCTGAACTTGGCAACCAGAAAGCCAGGAACCCAGAGCCAGTTTCAGTCCCAGTCCCAGTGGGCTCACTTGTTTGCATTTACCAAGGACAGAGTCAGTCTTTCTTGGTACCTACTGATGTGAGGATGACCAAAGGCCAGGAAAGCTCTGAAGAGGTGACTTTTCTGAGAAAGCAGGTAGTGAGTGGCTCACTGGTGGCTCCTGACAACCTCATTGAGTAGGCCAAGGAGGCCAGATCTGAGAGAGGACGGGCCATTTTGGGGGAACATTGTATGGCCCTCAAGTCAGAAGACACTCTGGATAGTCACAGACCTACTTGGGGGAAGGAGGTGCCTTAGTGGGTGTGGGTGTGAGTTTATGGTTTTGTGTCATGTTCTGAGAATAGGTAGGAAAGGCAGTTTGTTTGGTTTGGAGTGGACTGTTTCTAGTAAGTCGTTTGACAAGGCGAGTGTTTCTATGTCGGTGTATCCCACTCTATCCCTGGTTGTAGACATTGGAAAAGAGAATGAATCAATGGATGTGTCCTGTCTAGTAGAAAACATTCCAGCATTCATCCTTTCCAATTTATGAATGGACTGGGGCTTGCCTTATCTATGGGCAACACCTACTATCTTGCTAAGTTCCTGTTTTCTTCCTGAATTCTGGCCACTCTCCGGAATAGGCTCATGGTTTTGTGTCCAAGATATGTACCACCTCCCAGCTCTGTGACATGGCCATGTACTGGATAACTGAAGGGAATGGCAAGCATCTCAGAAAACTCAGATATCAGTGTGACCAGTAAAGTGTCAGTGGAGAAACCCTGCTTTGGGTCTTTTGCTTACCTATTGTTCTGCTGTCCTGACTCTCAGGAAGGTCTTTGCCTCAGGCTACCCCTTTGTGAAGCCTGAAGTAAACAGTTTTCAAATGGAAATGAATGGGCATCACCTGTGGCTTTTTGCTTAATTCCTGTGCAAAGGGATGTGTGTGAATCAGCCTCTTGGCCCTGTGTGAGGCTGTGGCTTAGATTCTCAGCACCTGATGGATTAAAGAAAGATCCCATGTGTGCATCCAAAGCCAAAATGGCAAAAAGAGCAGTCATTGTGGATGAAGTCTCTCGCTTTCCTCTGGAAAGTTCCTGACCTGCATCAAGTGAGAATAGGGATCCTTTGGGTCAAATGAGTTCTTCAAAGCCCTGCAGAGGCTAGCCCGTAGGTTCTTGGGTTTTCTCATGTCTCCAATTCACACAAAGAATCTATACCTGAAAGTCAGTAGACCTCAAATTGGAGAAGCAGAGCAGTATTAATGGCAGGCGTATTTGATCACTCCTGGTTCACAGGAAGGGTGTCCAGGCCACCCTGACATTAGGCAAATGAGGGGCAGGGGAGCTTATTCTAGACACTGTCTTGGGCTGCCCCCCTCATGGAAACCTCCAGCCAGAGGTTATGATGAGTGTCTATATGGAAGAAGATGAGGGCCATGTGGCAGTGTTTTGGTTTGAATGTTGGGCATTTGTGAGGCATTTGGAAGGGATGACTGTGTCCACCTGGGCTTGAACTCTGGCGTGATTCCCCTTAGAGACTGAGTTCTGGAACTGAACTCAGAGAAGTATTGCCATGAATTGTGTTGGGATTTTAGGAGGCCACGCATGAGAGTTGCCCTTGGAAACTGAGATCTAGGCCCAGGGTGGCTTTCCACAGAGCACTGGGAATCTCAGCCAGGATTTCACATGATTTTATTCTTAAAGACCTGGCAGCCATAATTGAGAGTCAAAACACACATGGACCTCACATTGTAGACCCCAAATGGGCCTGGTTTGATGTGACCTTTTGGCCAGTCTTGGGAAGCCTTGCCTCTGAGTGTTTCTCCAGAGCTTTCATTGAAATGAGCTTCCTCACCATTTAGTGGTTCCTGAATGAATAGAAACCCACAGTGCCTCCAAGTTCATCCTGGAAAAATGGCTTGATAAATACCATGAAATTTTTGAAATTCCCATGACCAGGTGGCACTGGAGAACCTTTGGATGTCCTGTTGCTGATCATGAGTGTACTAGACAGTGCCTTGATTGACTGGGTTTCATGAAAATGGTGTAGAACAGAGATGCCAGTAAGTTGGAGATGGCTGATTAGTGGGCCTAGAGCAGTGGTGTGCAGGTGTGTGATAAAACATCTGTGGTGGGGCCATGTGGATCTGCCATTGGCTTCCACATGGCTTGTGACTGACACGGTGCAGCCAGCAGACCCTTATATGTAAAGGCATCTTGTTATATGGAGAGGTTTCCAGGCAATGTTCAGAATCAGGTTGCTATGGTCAAGGGGGCAAGCTCTGTGGGATAGAAGCCTGGTTGGTGCATTCTCCTAGGACCCTGAGTCAGCACACGTGACAGAACTCCCTCCAGCACTGTGTCCCAGTTGAACTCCTTGTATTTCATGAAGCAAATAGGAAACTCCCTGTGAAGCAGCAAGAAACACCAGGAAAAGTGGAGGATGACCAAATGGCCTCACAGTCCACACGGGGAAACACTTTGACCCCAGTGGCCACAGTTGACCTACAAAGAGAGAATTCAGCACTGCTGCCTCATGTTCATTGGAAAATCAGAAACCATGTCCTCCAGGTCACATAGATGCAGAAAAAGCTTTGATGGTCTCACTACAAAGGAAGATAAAGCTCCTGACAACAACATATATTTCAAGGGTCCAACCTCAGAGGCAGTTTCCCAAGAAGTCTTTAGGCCAGCAGAGCTCCATGTTTGTGGAGTGTTTACCCTGTCCCTTACTTATGGAAACTCCTCTACCACCTCCAAGCTTGTGAACTCCTGAGCATTTTCCATTGTATATATGTATTCACAGATTTTCTAACTCTTCTCTTCGAATTGTGTCTTACTTGGGGCAAAGGTAATGTCAAGGCATTGTTCTTGATGAGAGTGGGAAGATTTTTGTGTAGCACATCATTGCATACACATTGGATTCATTTTCCTATTTTCCATTCAAAATACTGAATCCCTGACACTAACCCATACCCTCCTAGACTCTGATTACCAATCCTGATATGATGGAGGAAAATAACCCAAACAGAATAGCAATACATGCAGTTCAGAGGAGGCATGGTGTATAATTGGACTTTCCTTTGGCATTATAAAGGCTAGGTGTTATAAATCTAGTCCAATTTAAGAGAAGTAGTTCTCCATGTGTTTGTAAAGTTAACAAATATGTGAATTCCTGTCTCCCTTTCTCTGTAGCATATTCAGCACATGTATTTTTACATGCACATATAGAATCCTACCTGGTATGCCACGTACATTCTTGTGAGGAGGCTGACATGGCAGATACAAATTGTGAGAAGAGATCACTCCTCCTAAACGTTGTTGGAACTGAAAATTCAACCTATGGGTGAGCTTTCTACTTGAGCAACATGATACATAAATCCATATTCAGTAAATTAAATATTTTTGGATCTGTGGATGATATATATTTCATGATGAATTTTGATTGGCATATATATTTCTACTTTTGAAAGTCTCTGTGTGTTTGTATTGTTTGAATGTATATATATATATATATATATATACACACACACACACACACACACTCTCCAGATTTTTCAAAGTATGAAATATATGTGTCTTATTATACACTCCCTAAATTCATTCATGTTCAGGTATGTGGATTTGTAATCATCTTTTCAAAAGATTATTCTCAGAAATATTCATCCACCTGAAATACACATTTGTTTCCTAGTGAATGGTGCTTAGAAATCCTAATATTTCTACAGTAACTGACCGAGTTTAGCATCAATGCAAGTAGATTCCTATGATACATGATATGTATTTTGACGTTTCTTTTTTTTCGACACTGGTACATCACTGTTTCTTCAGTTGATGCACAGCATAGGATATATATTTCATCCACAAGTTCACAATTTCCAGGCATTTGGTTCACTTTCAATCACTTCCTACTTCAGAACACATGTACTCTTGTATATTTCTGGACTGGCCTTTTCATGAGACTTCTTTCCAAAGACCTTATTTTCGATTTCCATAATCACTTTTCAAGCAAATCTCACACAGCCTTCATGGTAAACCATAACCCTAACATTACCATTAGATATATAACTGGTTGGAATGAATGATTTTGTATCAATATTAGATTTCCTATATATTTTCAGGTATCAGTTCAATCCATTATGTAAATTGGAACCAGTTATATTATTTATTCACAGTATGGTCTATTCATGCATTGTCTCTATATTCATAGACCCAGGGTACACCTATTGGTGCCCCCAAATACTAATCAATATGTCTTCAAGATATTGCTCCCAGAAATGGTAGAAGAAATACTCATGTCACCTGATCAACATATACATTTTATCACAGTGATATTCTGGACACATAATGCAAAGTTCACACTTATGATTGTACCAAAGTCTAAATGCAAATTGAGCATGGATTACTAAAAACATCCTTGCCCAGGGGCTTAATGCTCTCAAATGTCAATCCTATTGGTGACTACACAGTTGCTTCCTCCTAAGATTCCATATTCAACCTCAACCCTGTTGAAAATATCTAATCCTATCACTCACTTTATACTTTGATTGATTTCCCAATGTCTCTATTGATATCTGCTTTCCTACATAATTTCCCATATTCATTATTGTGACTGACCCTTCACATGTGCTGACATTTACATCTACTCTCTAACTGACACCCTACTGCTGAATAACTTTAGGTCCAAATGTTATACTCACTCTTCTTCCTAAACCTACTGTCTTCCTAATCCTACCTACTATCCCTTTTTGACTGGATGTTCTCTTCCACATTCAATCATCCAAGGTACAAGGTCTTATGCCATTGCATATCAATTTATCTGAGACATCTGTGCAGAATGTAATTCAAAGCTAAGTATCCCAGTCAAGGGCCCAATGCCCTTCTGGGCTTCCAAGCATACTTAGATTTCTGTTTTCATACATATACTTTACCTATATATTATTATCAATATCAAAGGTTCCCAATACCATTCTTCATCCAGTAGAATGATTCCTAACCCAAATCAAACATGTTCTTACCCCTAACCATACACTGTTCCCTCAATCCAACTTTACAGAAGAGCAGGGACAGAGTTGGTCTTACAATAGAGGAATGTAGGGGATCTTCCACGTGCTGAGAACTCAAAGGTCCATGCAGAAATGAACCCTGGAGAAGATGTAGGCAGCTCTGAGGGACATGAGAGAGCAAAAGTCATCTTCCATGGCAAACAACCTGGTCAGGATGAAGGGTTGTGTCTGAATGAGCCGCACTCTTCTTAATGTAGACAAGATGGACCAATCCAGGCCTGTGTGGAAAGCTGTTCCTGGGTGCCTATGGAGGATATACCGTTCTAACTTGTGAAAGTGTCACAGGAAGCAGGGGCAGCCTCCATCTCATAGGACCCTTGGAAGCAACTGTTAGGACAATTTGGTTGCCAAGGCAGTGACCTCATTCAGTTCCTGAGGGAAGTGACCTCACCTCACTTCCTTGGAGATGGAATTCTCTGAACTTGGCAACCAGAAAGCCAGGAACCCAGAGCCAGTTTCAGTCCCAGTCCCAGTGGGCTCACTTGTTTGCATTTACCAAGGACAGAGTCAGTCTTTCTTGGTACCTACTGATGTGAGGATGACCAAAGGCCAGGAAAGCTCTGAAGAGGTGACTTTTCTGAGAAAGCAGGTAGTGAGTGGCTCACTGGTGGCTCCTGACAACCTCATTGAGTAGGCCAAGGAGGCCAGATCTGAGAGAGGACGGGCCATTTTGGGGGAACATTGTATGGCCCTCAAGTCAGAAGACACTCTGGATAGTCACAGACCTACTTGGGGGAAGGAGGTGCCTTAGTGGGTGTGGGTGTGAGTTTATGGTTTTGTGTCATGTTCTGAGAATAGGTAGGAAAGGCAGTTTGTTTGGTTTGGAGTGGACTGTTTCTAGTAAGTCGTTTGACAAGGCGAGTGTTTCTATGTCGGTGTATCCCACTCTATCCCTGGTTGTAGACATTGGAAAAGAGAATGAATCAATGGATGTGTCCTGTCTAGTAGAAAACATTCCAGCATTCATCCTTTCCAATTTATGAATGGACTGGGGCTTGCCTTATCTATGGGCAACACCTACTATCTTGCTAAGTTCCTGTTTTCTTCCTGAATTCTGGCCACTCTCCGGAATAGGCTCATGGTTTTGTGTCCAAGATATGTACCACCTCCCAGCTCTGTGACATGGCCATGTACTGGATAACTGAAGGGAATGGCAAGCATCTCAGAAAACTCAGATATCAGTGTGACCAGTAAAGTGTCAGTGGAGAAACCCTGCTTTGGGTCTTTTGCTTACCTATTGTTCTGCTGCCCTGACTCTCAGGAAGGTCTTTGCCTCAGGCTACCCCTTTGTGAAGCCTGAAGTAAACAGTTTTCAAATGGAAATGAATGGGCATCACCTGTGGCTTTTTGCTTAATTCCTGTGCAAAGGGATGTGTGTGAATCAGCCTCTTGGCCCTGTGTGAGGCTGTGGCTTAGATTCTCAGCACCTGATGGATTAAAGAAAGATCCCATGTGTGCATCCAAAGCCAAAATGGCAAAAAGAGCAGTCATTGTGGATGAAGTCTCTCGCTTTCCTCTGGAAAGTTCCTGACCTGCATCAAGTGAGAATAGGGATCCTTTGGGTCAAATGAGTTCTTCAAAGCCCTGCAGAGGCTAGCCCGTAGGTTCTTGGGTTTTCTCATGTCTCCAATTCACACAAAGAATCTATACCTGAAAGTCAGTAGACCTCAAATTGGAGAAGCAGAGCAGTATTAATGGCAGGCGTATTTGATCACTCCTGGTTCACAGGAAGGGTGTCCAGGCCACCCTGACATTAGGCAAATGAGGGGCAGGGGAGCTTATTCTAGACACTGTCTTGGGCTGCCCCCCTCATGGAAACCTCCAGCCAGAGGTTATGATGAGTGTCTATATGGAAGAAGATGAGGGCCATGTGGCAGTGTTTTGGTTTGAATGTTGGGCATTTGTGAGGCATTTGGAAGGGATGACTGTGTCCACCTGGGCTTGAACTCTGGCGTGATTCCCCTTAGAGACTGAGTTCTGGAACTGAACTCAGAGAAGTATTGCCATGAATTGTGTTGGGATTTTAGGAGGCCACGCATGAGAGTTGCCCTTGGAAACTGAGATCTAGGCCCAGGGTGGCTTTCCACAGAGCACTGGGAATCTCAGCCAGGATTTCACATGATTTTATTCTTAAAGACCTGGCAGCCATAATTGAGAGTCAAAACACACATGGACCTCACATTGTAGACCCCAAATGGGCCTGGTTTGATGTGACCTTTTGGCCAGTCTTGGGAAGCCTTGCCTCTGAGTGTTTCTCCAGAGCTTTCATTGAAATGAGCTTCCTCACCATTTAGTGGTTCCTGAATGAATAGAAACCCACAGTGCCTCCAAGTTCATCCTGGAAAAATGGCTTGATAAATACCATGAAATTTTTGAAATTCCCATGACCAGGTGGCACTGGAGAACCTTTGGATGTCCTGTTGCTGATCATGAGTGTACTAGACAGTGCCTTGATTGACTGGGTTTCATGAAAATGGTGTAGAACAGAGATGCCAGTAAGTTGGAGATGGCTGATTAGTGGGCCTAGAGCAGTGGTGTGCAGGTGTGTGATAAAACATCTGTGGTGGGGCCATGTGGATCTGCCATTGGCTTCCACATGGCTTGTGACTGACACGGTGCAGCCAGCAGACCCTTATATGTAAAGGCATCTTGTTATATGGAGAGGTTTCCAGGCAATGTTCAGAATCAGGTTGCTATGGTCAAGGGGGCAAGCTCTGTGGGATAGAAGCCTGGTTGGTGCATTCTCCTAGGACCCTGAGTCAGCACACGTGACAGAACTCCCTCCAGCACTGTGTCCCAGTTGAACTCCTTGTATTTCATGAAGCAAATAGGAAACTCCCTGTGAAGCAGCAAGAAACACCAGGAAAAGTGGAGGATGACCAAATGGCCTCACAGTCCACACGGGGAAACACTTTGACCCCAGTGGCCACAGTTGACCTACAAAGAGAGAATTCAGCACTGCTGCCTCATGTTCATTGGAAAATCAGAAACCATGTCCTCCAGGTCACATAGATGCAGAAAAAGCTTTGATGGTCTCACTACAAAGGAAGATAAAGCTCCTGACAACAACATATATTTCAAGGGTCCAACCTCAGAGGCAGTTTCCCAAGAAGTCTTTAGGCCAGCAGAGCTCCATGTTTGTGGAGTGTTTACCCTGTCCCTTACTTATGGAAACTCCTCTACCACCTCCAAGCTTGTGAACTCCTGAGCATTTTCCATTGTATATATGTATTCACAGATTTTCTAACTCTTCTCTTCGAATTGTGTCTTACTTGGGGCAAAGGTAATGTCAAGGCATTGTTCTTGATGAGAGTGGGAAGATTTTTGTGTAGCACATCATTGCATACACATTGGATTCATTTTCCTATTTTCCATTCAAAATACTGAATCCCTGACACTAACCCATACCCTCCTAGACTCTGATTACCAATCCTGATATGATGGAGGAAAATAACCCAAACAGAATAGCAATACATGCAGTTCAGAGGAGGCATGGTGTATAATTGGACTTTCCTTTGGCATTATAAAGGCTAGGTGTTATAAATCTAGTCCAATTTAAGAGAAGTAGTTCTCCATGTGTTTGTAAAGTTAACAAATATGTGAATTCCTGTCTCCCTTTCTCTGTAGCATATTCAGCACATGTATTTTTACATGCACATATAGAATCCTACCTGGTATGCCACGTACATTCTTGTGAGGAGGCTGACATGGCAGATACAAATTGTGAGAAGAGATCACTCCTCCTAAACGTTGTTGGAACTGAAAATTCAACCTATGGGTGAGCTTTCTACTTGAGCAACATGATACATAAATCCATATTCAGTAAATTAAATATTTTTGGATCTGTGGATGATATATATTTCATGATGAATTTTGATTGGCATATATATTTCTACTTTTGAAAGTCTCTGTGTGTTTGTATTGTTTGAATGTATATATATATATATATATATATACACACACACACACACACACACTCTCCAGATTTTTCAAAGTATGAAATATATGTGTCTTATTATACACTCCCTAAATTCATTCATGTTCAGGTATGTGGATTTGTAATCATCTTTTCAAAAGATTATTCTCAGAAATATTCATCCACCTGAAATACACATTTGTTTCCTAGTGAATGGTGCTTAGAAATCCTAATATTTCTACAGTAACTGACCGAGTTTAGCATCAATGCAAGTAGATTCCTATGATACATGATATGTATTTTGACGTTTCTTTTTTATCGACACTGGTACATCACTGTTTCTTCAGTTGATGCACAGCATAGGATATATATTTCATCCACAAGTTCACAATTTCCAGGCATTTGGTTCACTTTCAATCACTTCCTACTTCAGAACACATGTACTCTTGTATATTTCTGGACTGGCCTTTTCATGAGACTTCTTTCCAAAGACCTTATTTTCGATTTCCATAATCACTTTTCAAGCAAATCTCACACAGCCTTCATGGTAAACCATAACCCTAACATTACCATTAGATATATAACTGGTTGGAATGAATGATTTTGTATCAATATTAGATTTCCTATATATTTTCAGGTATCAGTTCAATCCATTATGTAAATTGGAACCAGTTATATTATTTATTCACAGTATGGTCTATTCATGCATTGTCTCTATATTCATAGACCCAGGGTACACCTATTGGTGCCCCCAAATACTAATCAATATGTCTTCAAGATATTGCTCCCAGAAATGGTAGAAGAAATACTCATGTCACCTGATCAACATATACATTTTATCACAGTGATATTCTGGACACATAATGCAAAGTTCACACTTATGATTGTACCAAAGTCTAAATGCAAATTGAGCATGGATTACTAAAAACATCCTTGCCCAGGGGCTTAATGCTCTCAAATGTCAATCCTATTGGTGACTACACAGTTGCTTCCTCCTAAGATTCCATATTCAACCTCAACCCTGTTGAAAATATCTAATCCTATCACTCACTTTATACTTTGCTTGATTTCCCAATGTCTCTATTGATATCTGCTTTCCTACATAATTTCCCATATTCATTATTGTGACTGACCCTTCACATGTGCTGACATTTACATCTACTCTCTAACTGACACCCTACTGCTGAATAACTTTAGGTCCAAATGTTATACTCACTCTTCTTCCTAAACCTACTGTCTTCCTAATCCTACCTACTATCCCTTTTTGACTGGATGTTCTCTTCCACATTCAATCATCCAAGGTACAAGGTCTTATGCCATTGCATATCAATTTATCTGAGACATCTGTGCAGAATGTAATTCAAAGCTAAGTATCCCAGTCAAGGGCCCAATGCCCTTCTGGGCTTCCAAGCATACTTAGATTTCTGTTTTCATACATATACTTCACCTATATATTATTATCAATATCAAAGGTTCCCAATACCATTCTTCATCCAGTAGAATGATTCCTAACCCAAATCAAACATGTTCTTACCCCTAACCATACACTGTTCCCTCAATCCAACTTTACAGAAGAGCAGGGACAGAGTTGGTCTTACAATAGAGGAATGTAGGGGATCTTCCACGTGCTGAGAACTCAAAGGTCCATGCAGAAATGAACCCTGGAGAAGATGTAGGCAGCTCTGAGGGACATGAGAGAGCAAAAGTCATCTTCCATGGCAAACAACCTGGTCAGGATGAAGGGTTGTGTCTGAATGAGCCGCACTCTTCTTAATGTAGACAAGATGGACCAATCCAGGCCTGTGTGGAAAGCTGTTCCTGGGTGCCTATGGAGGATATACCGTTCTAACTTGTGAAAGTGTCACAGGAAGCAGGGGCAGCCTCCATCTCATAGGACCCTTGGAAGCAACTGTTAGGACAATTTGGTTGCCAAGGCAGTGACCTCATTCAGTTCCTGAGGGAAGTGACCTCACCTCACTTCCTTGGAGATGGAATTCTCTGAACTTGGCAACCAGAAAGCCAGGAACCCAGAGCCAGTTTCAGTCCCAGTCCCAGTGGGCTCACTTGTTTGCATTTACCAAGGACAGAGTCAGTCTTTCTTGGTACCTACTGATGTGAGGATGACCAAAGGCCAGGAAAGCTCTGAAGAGGTGACTTTTCTGAGAAAGCAGGTAGTGAGTGGCTCACTGGTGGCTCCTGACAACCTCATTGAGTAGGCCAAGGAGGCCAGATCTGAGAGAGGACGGGCCATTTTGGGGGAACATTGTATGGCCCTCAAGTCAGAAGACACTCTGGATAGTCACAGACCTACTTGGGGGAAGGAGGTGCCTTAGTGGGTGTGGGTGTGAGTTTATGGTTTTGTGTCATGTTCTGAGAATAGGTAGGAAAGGCAGTTTGTTTGGTTTGGAGTGGACTGTTTCTAGTAAGTCGTTTGACAAGGCGAGTGTTTCTATGTCTGTGTATCCCACTCTATCCCTGGTTGTAGACATTGGAAAAGAGAATGAATCAATGGATGTGTCCTGTCTAGTAGAAAACATTCCAGCATTCATCCTTTCCAATTTATGAATGGACTGGGGCTTGCCTTATCTATGGGCAACACCTACTATCTTGCTAAGTTCCTGTTTTCTTCCTGAATTCTGGCCACTCTCCGGAATAGGCTCATGGTTTTGTGTCCAAGATATGTACCACCTCCCAGCTCTGTGACATGGCCATGTACTGGATAACTGAAGGGAATGGCAAGCATCTCAGAAAACTCAGATATCAGTGTGACCAGTAAAGTGTCAGTGGAGAAACCCTGCTTTGGGTCTTTTGCTTACCTATTGTTCTGCTGCCCTGACTGTCAGGAAGGTCTTTGCCTCAGGCTACCCCTTTGTGAAGCCTGAAGTAAACAGTTTTCAAATGGAAATGAATGGGCATCACCTGTGGCTTTTTGCTTAATTCCTGTGCAAAGGGATGTGTGTGAATCAGCCTCTTGGCCCTGTGTGAGGCTGTGGCTTAGATTCTCAGCACCTGATGGATTAAAGAAAGATCCCATGTGTGCATCCAAAGCCAAAATGGCAAAAAGAGCAGTCATTGTGGATGAAGTCTCTCGCTTTCCTCTGGAAAGTTCCTGACCTGCATCAAGTGAGAATAGGGATCCTTTGGGTCAAATGAGTTCTTCAAAGCCCTGCAGAGGCTAGCCCGTAGGTTCTTGGGTTTTCTCATGTCTCCAATTCACACAAAGAATCTATACCTGAAAGTCAGTAGACCTCAAATTGGAGAAGCAGAGCAGTATTAATGGCAGGCGTATTTGATCACTCCTGGTTCACAGGAAGGGTGTCCAGGCCACCCTGACATTAGGCAAATGAGGGGCAGGGGAGCTTATTCTAGACACTGTCTTGGGCTGCCCCCCTCATGGAAACCTCCAGCCAGAGGTTATGATGAGTGTCTATATGGAAGAAGATGAGGGCCATGTGGCAGTGTTTTGGTTTGAATGTTGGGCATTTGTGAGGCATTTGGAAGGGATGACTGTGTCCACCTGGGCTTGAACTCTGGCGTGATTCCCCTTAGAGACTGAGTTCTGGAACTGAACTCAGAGAAGTATTGCCATGAATTGTGTTGGGATTTTAGGAGGCCACGCATGAGAGTTGCCCTTGGAAACTGAGATCTAGGCCCAGGGTGGCTTTCCACAGAGCACTGGGAATCTCAGCCAGGATTTCACATGATTTTATTCTTAAAGACCTGGCAGCCATAATTGAGAGTCAAAACACACATGGACCTCACATTGTAGACCCCAAATGGGCCTGGTTTGATGTGACCTTTTGGCCAGTCTTGGGAAGCCTTGCCTCTGAGTGTTTCTCCAGAGCTTTCATTGAAATGAGCTTCCTCACCATTTAGTGGTTCCTGAATGAATAGAAACCCACAGTGCCTCCAAGTTCATCCTGGAAAAATGGCTTGATAAATACCATGAAATTTTTGAAATTCCCATGACCAGGTGGCACTGGAGAACCTTTGGATGTCCTGTTGCTGATCATGAGTGTACTAGACAGTGCCTTGATTGACTGGGTTTCATGAAAATGGTGTAGAACAGAGATGCCAGTAAGTTGGAGATGGCTGATTAGTGGGCCTAGAGCAGTGGTGTGCAGGTGTGTGATAAAACATCTGTGGTGGGGCCATGTGGATCTGCCATTGGCTTCCACATGGCTTGTGACTGACACGGTGCAGCCAGCAGACCCTTATATGTAAAGGCATCTTGTTATATGGAGAGGTTTCCAGGCAATGTTCAGAATCAGGTTGCTATGGTCAAGGGGGCAAGCTCTGTGGGATAGAAGCCTGGTTGGTGCATTCTCCTAGGACCCTGAGTCAGCACACATGACAGAACTCCCTCCAGCACTGTGTCCCAGTTGAACTCCTTGTATTTCATGAAGCAAATAGGAAACTCCCTGTGAAGCAGCAAGAAACACCAGGAAAAGTGGAGGATGACCAAATGGCCTCAGAGTCCACACGGGGAAACACTTTTACCCCAGTGGCCACAGTTGACCTACAAAGAGAGAATTCAGCACTGCTGCCTCATGTTCATTGGAAAATCAGAAACCATGTCCTCCAGGTCACATAGATGCAGAAAAAGCTTTGATGGTCTCACTACAAAGGAAGATAAAGCTCCTGACAACAACATATATTTCAAGGGTCCAACCTCAGAGGCAGTTTCCCAAGAAGTCTTTAGGCCAGCAGAGCTCCATGTTTGTGGAGTGTTTACCCTGTCCCTTACTTATGGAAACTCCTCTACCACCTCCAAGCTTGTGAACTCCTGAGCATTTTCCATTGTATATATGTATTCACAGAATTTCTAACTCTTCTCTTCGAATTGTGTCTTACTTGGGGCAAAGGTAATGTCAAGGCATTGTTCTTGATGAGAGTGGGAAGATTTTTGTGTAGCACATCATTGCATACACATTGGATTCATTTTCCTATTTTCCATTCAAAATACTGAATCCCTGACACTAACCCATACCCTCCTAGACTCTGATTACCAATCCTGATATGATGGAGGAAAATAACCCAAACAGAATAGCAATACATGCAGTTCAGAGGAGGCATGGTGTATAATTGGACTTTCCTTTGGCATTATAAAGGCTAGGTGTTATAAATCTAGTCCAATTTAAGAGAAGTAGTTCTCCATGTGTTTGTAAAGTTAACAAATATGTGAATTCCTGTCTCCCTTTCTCTGTAGCATATTCAGCACATGTATTTTTACATGCACATATAGAATCCTACCTGGTATCCCACGTACATTCTTGTGAGGAGGCTGACATGGCAGATACAAATTGTGAGAAGAGATCACTCCTCCTAAACGCTGTTGGAACTGAAAATTCAACCTATGGGTGAGCTTTCTACTTGAACAACATGATACATAAATCCATATTCAGTAAATTAAATATTTTTGGATCTGTGGATGATATATATTTCATGATGAATTTTGATTGGCATATATATTTCTACTTTTGAAAGTCTCTGTGTGTTTGTATTGTTTGAATGTATATTTATATATATATATATATATATATATATATATATATATATATATATATATACACACACACACACACACACACTCTCCAGATTTTTCAAAGTATGAAATATATGTGTCTTATTATACACTCCCTAAATTCATTCATGTTCAGGTATGTGGATTTGTAATCATCTTTTCAAAAGATTATTCTCAGAAATATTCATCCACCTGAAATACACATTTGTTTCCTAGTGAATGGTGCTTAGAAATCCTAATATTTCTACAGTAACTGACCGAGTTTAGCATCAATGCAAGTAGATTCCTATGATACATGATATGTATTTTGACGTTTCTTTTTTTTCGACACTGGTACATCACTGTTTCTTCAGTTGATGCACAGCATAGGATATATATTTCATCCACAAGTTCACAATTTCCAGGCATTTGGTTCACTTTCAATCACTTCCTACTTCAGAACACATGTACTCTTGTATATTTCTGGACTGGCCTTTTCATGAGACTTCTTTCCAAACACCTTATTTTCGATTTCCATAATCACTTTTCAAGCAAATCTCACACAGCCTTCATGGTAAACCATAACCCTAACATTACCATTAGATATATAACTGGTTGGAATGAATGATTTTGTATCAATATTAGATTTCCTATATATTTTCAGGTATCAGTTCAATCCATTATGTAAATTGGAACCAGTTATATTATTTATTCACAGTATGGTCTATTCATGCATTGTCTCTATATTCATAGACCCAGGGTACACCTATTGGTGCCCCCAAATACTAATCAATATGTCTTCAAGATATTGCTCCCAGAAATGGTAGAAGAAATACTCATGTCACCTGATCAACATATACATTTTATCACAGTGATATTCTGGACACATAATGCAAAGTTCACACTTATGATTGTACCAAAGTCTAAATGCAAATTGAGCATGGATTAC
Source organism: Urocitellus parryii (assembly GCF_045843805.1). Classification (NCBI taxonomy): domain Eukaryota; kingdom Metazoa; phylum Chordata; class Mammalia; order Rodentia; family Sciuridae; genus Urocitellus; species Urocitellus parryii. The sequence goes on from NC_135533.1 coordinate 147,870,650, forward strand.
TAAAAACATCCTTGCCCAGGGGCTTAATGCTCTCAAATGTCAATCCTATTGGTGACTACACAGTTGCTTCCTCCTAAGATTCCATATTCAACCTCAACCCTGTTGAAAATATCTAATCCTATCACTCACTTTATACTTTGCTTGATTTCCCAATGTCTCTATTGATATCTGCTTTCCTACATAATTTCCCATATTCATTATTGTGACTGACCCTTCACATGTGCTGACATTTACATCTACTCTCTAACTGACACCCTACTGCTGAATAACTTTAGGTCGAAATGTTATACTCACTCTTCTTCCTAAACCTACTGTCTTCCTAATCCTACCTACTATCCCTTTTTGACTGGATGTTCTCTTCCACATTCAATCATCCAAGGTACAAGGTCTTATGCCATTGCATATCAATTTATCTGAGACATCTGTGCAGAATGTAATTCAAAGCTAAGTATCCCAGTCAAGGGCCCAATGCCCTTCTGGGCTTCCAAGCATACTTAGATTTCTGTTTTCATACATATACTTCACCTATATATTATTATCAATATCAAAGGTTCCCAATACCATTCTTCATCCAGTAGAATGATTCCTAACCCAAATCAAACATGTTCTTACCCCTAACCATACACTGTTCCCTCAATCCAACTTTACAGAAGAGCAGGGACAGAGTTGGTCTTACAATAGAGGAATGTAGGGGATCTTCCACGTGCTGAGAACTCAAAGGTCCATGCAGAAATGAACCCTGGAGAAGATGTAGGCAGCTCTGAGGGACATGAGAGAGCAAAAGTCATCTTCCATGGCAAACAACCTGGTCAGGATGAAGGGTTGTGTCTGAATGAGCCGCACTCTTCTTAATGTAGACAAGATGGACCAATCCAGGCCTGTGTGGAAAGCTGTTCCTGGGTGCCTATGGAGGATATACCGTTCTAACTTGTGAAAGTGTCACAGGAAGCAGGGGCAGCCTCCATCTCATAGGACCCTTGGAAGCAACTGTTAGGACAATTTGGTTGCCAAGGCAGTGACCTCATTCAGTTCCTGAGGGAAGTGACCTCACCTCACTTCCTTGGAGATGGAATTCTCTGAACTTGGCAACCAGAAAGCCAGGAACCCAGAGCCAGTTTCAGTCCCAGTCCCAGTGGGCTCACTTGTTTGCATTTACCAAGGACAGAGTCAGTCTTTCTTGGTACCTACTGATGTGAGGATGACCAAAGGCCAGGAAAGCTCTGAAGAGGTGACTTTTCTGAGAAAGCAGGTAGTGAGTGGCTCACTGGTGGCTCCTGACAACCTCATTGAGTAGGCCAAGGAGGCCAGATCTGAGAGAGGACGGGCCATTTGGGGGGAACATTGTATGGCCCTCAAGTCAGAAGACACTCTGGATAGTCACAGACCTACTTGGGGGAAGGAGGTGCCTTAGTGGGTGTGGGTGTGAGTTTATGGTTTTGTGTCATGTTCTGAGAATAGGTAGGAAAGGCAGTTTGTTTGGTTTGGAGTGGACTGTTTCTAGTAAGTCGTTTGACAAGGCGAGTGTTTCTATGTCTGTGTATCCCACTCTATCCCTGGTTGTAGACATTGGAAAAGAGAATGAATCAATGGATGTGTCCTGTCTAGTAGAAAACATTCCAGCATTCATCCTTTCCAATTTATGAATGGACTGGGGCTTGCCTTATCTATGGGCAACACCTACTATCTTGCTAAGTTCCTGTTTTCTTCCTGAATTCTGGCCACTCTCCGGAATAGGCTCATGGTTTTGTGTCCAAGATATGTACCACCTCCCAGCTCTGTGACATGGCCATGTACTGGATAACTGAAGGGAATGGCAAGCATCTCAGAAAACTCAGATATCAGTGTGACCAGTAAAGTGTCAGTGGAGAAACCCTGCTTTGGGCCTTTTGCTTACCTATTGTTCTGTTGCCCTGACTGTCAGGAAGGTCTTTGCCTCAGGCTACCCCTTTGTGAAGCCTGAAGTAAACAGTTTTCAAATGGAAATGAATGGGCATCACCTGTGGCTTTTTGCTTAATTCCTGTGCAAAGGGATGTGTGTGAATCAGCCTCTTGGCCCTGTGTGAGGCTGTGGCTTAGATTCTCAGCACCTGATGGATTAAAGAAAGATCCCATGTGTGCATCCAAAGCCAAAATGGCAAAAAGAGCAGTCATTGTGGATGAAGTCTCTCGCTTTCCTCTGGAAAGTTCCTGACCTGCATCAAGTGAGAATAGGGATCCTTTGGGTCAAATGAGTTCTTCAAAGCCCTGCAGAGGCTAGCCCATAGGTTCTTGGGTTTTCTCATGTCTCCAATTCACACAAAGAATCTATACCTGAAAGTCAGTAGACCTCAAATTGGAGAAGCAGAGCAGTATTAATGGCAGGCGTATTTGATCACTCCTGGTTCACAGGAAGGGTGTCCAGGCCACCCTGACATTAGGCAAATGAGGGGCAGGGGAGCTTATTCTAGACACTGTCTTGGGCTGCCCCCCTCATGGAAACCTCCAGCCAGAGGTTATGATGAGTGTCTATATGGAAGAAGATGAGGGCCATGTGGCAGTGTTTTGGTTTGAATTTTGGGCATTTGTGAGGCATTTGGAAGGGATGACTGGGTCCACCTGGGCTTGAACTCTGGCGTGATTCCCCTTAGAGACTGAGTTCTGGAACTGAACTCAGAGAAGTATTGCCATGAATTGTGTTGGGATTTTAGGAGGCCACGCATGAGAGTTGCCCCTTGGAAACTGAGATCTAGGCCCAGGGTGGCTTTCCACAGAGCACTGGGAATCTCAGCCAGGATATCACATGATTTTATTCTTAAAGACCTGGCAGCCATAATTTAGAGTCAAAACACACATGGACCTCACATTGTAGACCCCAAATGGGCCTGGTTTGATGTGACCTTTTGGCCAGTCTTGGGAAGCCTTGCCTCTGAGTGTTTCTCCAGAGCTTTCATTGAAATGAGCTTCCTCACCATTTAGTGGTTCCTGAATGAATAGAAACCCACAGTGCCTCCAAGTTCATCCTGGAAAAATGGCTTGATAAATACCATGAAATTTTTGAAATTCCCATGACCAGGTGGCACTGGAGAACCTTTGGATGTCCTGTTGCTGATCATGAGTGTACCAGACAGTGCCTTGTTTGACTGGGTTTCATGAAAATGGTGTAGAACAGAGATGCCAGTAAGTTGGAGCCTGCTGATTAGTGGGCCTAGAGCAGTGGTGTGCAGGTGTGTGATAAAACATCTGTGGTGGGGCCATGTGGATCTGCCATTGGCTTCCACATGGCTTGTGACTGACACGGTGCAGCCAGCAGACCCTTATATGTGAAGGCATCTTGTTATATGGAGAGGTTTCCAGGCAATGTTCAGAATCAGGTTGCTATGGTCAAGGGGGCAAGCTCTGTGGGATAGAAGCCTGGTTGGTGCATTCTCCTAGGACCCTGAGTCAGCACACGTGACAGAACTCCCTCCAGCACTGTGTCCCAGTTGAACTCCTTGTATTTCATGAAGCAAATAGGAAACTCCCAGTGAAGCAGCAAGAAACACCAGGAAAAGTGGAGGATGACCAAATGGCCTCACAGTCCACACGGGGAAACACTTTGACCCCAGTGGCCACAGTTGACCTACAAAGAGAGAATTCAGCACTGCTGCCTCATGTTCATTGAAAAATCAGAAACCATGTCCTCCAGGTCACATAGATGCAGAAAAAGCTTTGATGGTCTCACTACAAAGGAAGATAAAGCTCCTGACAACAACATATATTTCAAGGGTCCAACCTCAGAGGCAGTTTCCCAAGAAGTCTTTAGGCCAGCAGACCTCCATGTTTGTGGAGTGTTTACCCTGTCCCTTACTTATGGAAAGTCCTCTACCACCTCCAAGCTTGTGAACTCCTGAGCATTTTCCATTGTATATATGTATTCACAGATTTTCTAACTCTTCTCTTCGAATTGTGTCTTACTTGGGGCAAAGGTAATGTCAAGGCATTGTTCTTGATGAGAGTGGGAAGATTATTGTGTAGCACATAATTGCATACACATTGGATTCATTTTCCTATTTTCCATTCAAAATACTGAATCCCTGACACTAACCCATACCCTCCTAGACTCTGATTACCAATCCTGATATGATGGAGGAAAGTAACCCAAACAGAATAGCAATACATGCAGTTCAGAGGAGGCATGGTGTATAATTGGACTTTCCTTTGGCATTATAAAGGCTAGGTGTTATAAATCTAGTCCAATTTAAGAGAAGTAGTTCTCCATGTGTTTGTAAAGTTAACAAATATGTGAATTCCTGTCTCCCTTTCTCTGTAGCCTATTCAGCACATGTATTTTTACATGCACATATAGAATCCTAACTGGTATCCCACGTACATTCTTGTGAGGAGGCTGACATGGCAGATACAAATTGTGAGAAGAGATCACTCCTCCTAAACGCTGTTGGAACTGAAAATTCAACCAATGGGTGAGCTTTCTACTGGAACAACATGATACATAAATCCATGTTCAGTAAATTAAATATTTTTGGATCTGTGGATGATATATATTTCATGATGAATTTTGATTGGCATATATATTTCTACTTTTTAAAGTCGCTGTGTGTTTGTATTATTTGAATGTGTGTATACACACACACACACACACACACTCTCCAGATTTTTCAAAGTATGAAATATATGTGTCTTATTATACACTCCCTAAATTCTTTCATGTTCAGGTATGTGGATTTATAATTATCTTTTCAAAAGATTATTCTCAGAAATATTCATCCACCTGAAATACACATTTGTTTCCTAGTGAATGGTGCTTAGAAATCCTAATATTTCTACAGTAACTGACCGAGTTTAGCATCAATGCAAGTAGATTCCTATGATACATGATATTTATTTTGACGTTTCTTTTTTCTCGACACTGGTACATCACTGTTTCTTCAGTTGATGCACAGCATAGGATATATATTTCATCCACAAGTTCACAATTTCCAGGCATTTGGTTCACTTTCAATCACTTCCTGCTTCAGAACACATGTACTCTTGTATATTTCTGGACTGGCCTTTTCATGAGACTTCTTTCCAAACACCTTATTTTCGATTTCCATAATCATTTTTCAAGCAAATCTCACACAGCCTTCATGGTAAACCATAACCCTAACATTACCATTAGATATATAACTGGTTGGAATGAATGATTTTGTATCAATATTAGATTTCCTATATATTTTCAGGTATCAGTTCAATCCATTATGTAAATTGGAACCAGTTATATTATTTATTCACAGTATGGTCTATTCATGCATTGTCTCTATATTCATAAACCCAGGGTACACCTATTGGTGCCCCCAAATAGTAATCAATACGTCTTCAGATATTGCTCCCAGAAATGGTGGAAGAAATACTCATGTCACCTGATCTACATATACATTTTATCACAGTGATATTCTGGACACATAATGCAAAGTTCACACTTATGATTGTACCAAAGTCTAAATGCAAAGTGAGCAAGGATTACTAAAAACATCCTTGCCCAGGGGCTTAATGCTCTCAAATGTCAATCCTATTGGTGACTACACAGTTGCTTCGTCCTAAGATTACATATTCAACCTCAACCCTGTTGAAAATATCTAATCCTATCACTCACTTTATACTTTGACTGATTTCCCAATGTCTCTATTGATATCTGCTTTCCTACATAATTTCCCATATTCATTATTGTGACTGACCCTTCACATGTGCTGACATTTACATCTACTCTCTAACTGACACCCTACTGCTAAAGAACTTTAGGTCCAAATGTTATACTCACTCTTTTTCCTAAACCTACTATCTTCCTAATCCTACCTACTATCCCTTTTTGACTGGATGTTCTCTTCCACATTCAATCATCCAAGGTACAAGGTCTTATGCCATTGCATATGAATTTATCTGAGACATCTGTGCAGAATGTAATTCAAAGCTAAGTATCCCAGTCAAGGGCCCAATGCCCTTCTGGGCTTCAAAGCTTACTTAGATTTCTGTTTTAATACATATACTTCACCTATATATTATTATCAATATCAAAGGTTCCCAATACCATTCTTCATCCAGTAGAATGATTCCTGACCCAAATCAAACATGTTCTTACCCCTAACCATACACTGTTCCCTCAATCCAACTTTACAAAAGAGCAGGGACAGAGTTGGTCTTACAATAGAGGAATGTAGGGGATCTTCCACCTGCTGAGAACTCAAAGGTCCATGCAGAAATGATCCCTGGAGAAGATGTAGGAAGCTCTGAAGGACATGAGAGAGCAAAAGCCATCTTCCATGGCAAACATCCTGGTCAGGATGAAGGGTTGTGTCTGAATGAGCCGCACTCTTATAATGTAGACAAGATGGACCAAACCAGGCCTGTGTGGAAAGCTGTTCCTGGGTGCCTATGGAGGATATACCGTTCTAACTTGTGAAAGTGTCACAGGAAGCAGGGGCAGCCTCCATCTCATAGGACCCTTGGAAGCAACTGTTAGGACACTTTGGTTGCCAAGGCAGGGACCTCATTCAGTTCCTGAAGGAAGTGACCTCACCTCACTTCCTTGGTGATGGAACTCTCCGAACTTGGCAACCAGAAAGCCAGGCACCCAGAACCAGTTTCAGTCCCAGTCCCAGTGGGCTCACTTGTTTGCATTTACCAAGGACAGAGTCAGTCTTTCTTGGTACCTACTGATGTGAGGATGACCAAATGCCAGGAAAGCTCTGAAGAGGGGACATTTCTGAGGAAGCAGGTATTGAGTGGCTCACTGGTGGCTCCTGACAACTTCATTGAGTAGGCCAAGGAGGCCAGATCTGAGAGAGGACGGGCCATTTTGGGGGAACATTGTATGGCCCACCAGTCAGAAGACACTCCGGATAGTCACAGACCTACTTGGGGGAAGGAGGTGCCTTAGTGGGTGTGGGTGTGAGTTTATGGTTTTGTGTCATGTTCTGAGAATAGGTAGGAAAGGCAGTTTGTTTGGTTTGGAGTGGACTGTTTCTAGTAAGTCGTTTGACAAGGCGAGTGTTTCTATGTCTGTGTATCCCACTGTATCCCTGGTTGTAGACATTGGAAAAGAGAATGAATCAATGGATGTGTCCTGTCTAGTAGAAAACTTTCCAGCATTAATCCTTTCCAAATTATGAATGGACTGGGGCTTGCCTTATCTATGGGCAACACCTACTATCTTGCTAAGTTCCTGTTTTCTTCCTGAATTCTGGCCACTCTCCAGAATAGGCTCATGGTTTTGTGTCCAAGATATGTACCACCTCCCACCTCTGTGACATGGCCATGTACTGGATAACTGAAGGGAATGGCAAGCATCTCAGAAAACTCAGATATCAGTGTGACCAGTAAAGTGTCAGTGGAGAAACCCTGCTTTGGGCCTTTTGCTTACCTATTGTTCTGTTGCCCTGACTCTCAGGAAGGTCTTTGCCTCAGGCTACCCCTTTGTGAAGCCTGAAGTAAACAGTTTTCAAATGGAAATGAATGGGCATCACCTGTGGCTTTTTGCTTAATTCCTGTGCAAAGGGATGTGTGTGAATCAGCCTCTTGGCCCTGTGTGAGGCTGTGGCTTAGATTCTCAGCACCTGATGGATTAAAGAAAGATCCCATGTGTGCATCCAAAGCCAAAATGGCAAAAAGAGCAGTCATTGTGGATGAAGTCTCTCGCTTTCCTCTGGAAAGTTCCTGACCTGCATCAAGTGAGAATAGGGATCCTTTGGGTCAAATGAGTTCTTCAAAGCCCTGCAGAGGCTAGCCCATAGGTTCTTGGGTTTTCTCATGTCTCCAATTCACACAAAGAATCTATACCCGAAAGTCAGTAGGCCTCAAATTGGAGAAGCAGAGCAGTATTAATGGCAGGCATATTTGATCACTCCTGGTTCACAGGAAGGGTGTCCAGGCCACCCTGACATTAGCCAAATGAGGGTCAAGGGAGCTTATTCTAGACACTGTCTTGGGCTGCCCCCCTCATGGAAACCTCCAGCCAGAGGTTATGATGAGTGTCTATATGGAAGAAGATGAGGGACATGTGACAGTGTTTTGGTTTGAATTGTGGTCATTTCTGTGGAGGTTGGAATGGATGACTGTGTCCACCTGGTCTTGAACTCTGGCGTGATTACCCTTAGAGACTGAGATCTGGAACTGAACTCAGAGAAGTATTGCCATGAATTGTTTTGGGATTTTAGGAGGCCACGCATGAGAGTTGCCCTTGGAAACTGAGATCTAGGCCCAGGGTGGCTTTCCAGAGAGCACTGGGAATCTCAGCCAGGATTTCACATGATTTTATTCTTAAAGACCTGGCAGCCATAATTGAGAGTCAAAACGCACAGGGACCTCACATAGTAGACCTCAATGTCCTGGCTTATGTGACCTTTTGGCCAGTCTTGGGAAGCCTTGCCTCTGAGTGTTTCTCCAGAGCTTTCATTGAAATGAGCTTCCTCACCATTTAGTGGTTCCTGAATGAATAGAAACCCACAGTGCCTCCAAGTTCATCCTGGAAAAATGGCTTGATAAATACCATGAAATTTTTGAAATTCCCATGACCAGGTGGCACTGGAGAACCTTTGGATGTCCTGTTGCTGATCATGAGTGTACCAGACAGTGCCTTGATTGACTGGGTTTCATGAAAATGGTGTAGAACAGAGATGCCAGTAAGTTGGAGCCTGCTGATTAGTGGGCCTAGAGCAGTGGTGTGCAGGTGTGTGATAAAACATCTGTGGTGGGGCCATGTGGATCTGCCATTGGCTTCCACATGGCTTGTGACTGACACGGTGCAGCCAGCAGACCCTTATATGTAAAGGCATCTTGTTATATGGAGAGGTTTCCGGGCAATGTTCAGAATCAGGTTGCTATGGTCAAGGGGGCAAGCTCTGTGGGATAGATGCCTGGTTGGTGCATTCTCCTAGGACCCTGAGTCAGCACACGTGACAGAACTCCCTCCAGCACTGTGTCCCAGTTGAACTCCTTGTATTTCATGAAGCAAATAGGAAACTCCCAGTGAAGCAGCAAGAAACACCAGGAAAAGTGGAGGATGACCAAATGGCCTCACAGTCCACACGGGGAAACACGTAGACCCCAGTGGCCACAGTTGACCTACAAAGAGAGAATTCAGCACTGCTGCCTCATGTTCATTGGAAAATCAGAAACCATGTCCTTAAGGTCACATAGATGCAGAAAAACTTTGATGGTCTCACTGCAAAGGAAGATAAAGCTCCTGACAACAACATATATTTCAAGGGTCCAACCTCAGAGGCAGTTTCCCAAGAAGACTTTAGGCCAGCAGAGCTCCATGTTTGTGGAGTGTTTACCCTGTCCCTTACTTATGGAAACTCCTCTACCACCTCCAAGCTTGTGAACTCCTGAGCATTTTCCATTGTATATGTGTACTCACAGATTTTCTAACTCTTCTCTTCGAATTGTGTCTTACTTGGGGCAAAGGTAATGTCAAGGCATTGTTCTTCATGAGAGTGGGAAGATTTTTGTGTAGCACATAATTGCATACACATTGGATTCATTTTCCTATTTTCCATTCAAAATACTGAATCCCTGACACTAACCCATACCCTCCTAGACTCTGATTACCAATCCTGATATGATGGAGGAAAATAACCCAAACAGAATAGCAATACATGCAGTTCAGAGGAGGCATGGTGTATAATTGGACTTTCCTTTGGCATTATAAAGGCTAGGTGTTATAAATCTAGTCCAATTTAAGAGAAGTAGTTCTCCATGTGTTTGTAAAGTTAACAAATATGTGAATTCCTTTCTCCCTTTCTCTGTAGCCTATTCAGCACATGTATTTTTACATGCACATATAGAATCCTACCTGGTATCCCACGTACATTCTTGTGAGGAGGCTGACATGGCAGATACAAATTGTGAGAAGAGATCACTCCTCCTAAACGCTGTTGGAACTGAAAATTCAACCTATGGGTGAGCTTTCTACTTGAACAACATGATACATAAATCCATATTCAGTAAATTAAATATTTTTGGATATGTGGATGATATATATTTCATGATGAATTTTGATTGGCACATATATTTCTACTTTTTAAAGTCTCTGTGTGTTTGTATTGTTTGAATGTGTGTGTGTGTATATATATATATATACACACACACACACACACACACACACACACACACTCTCCAGATTTTTCAAAGTATGAAATATATGTGTCTTATTATACACTCCCTAAATTCATTCATGTTCAGGTATGTGGATTTATAATTATCTTTTCAAAAGATTATTCTCAGAAATATTCATCCACCTGAAACACACATTTGTTTCCTAGTGAATGGTGCTTAGAAATCCTAATATTTCTACAGTAACTGACCGAGTTTAGCATCAATGCAAGTAGATTCCTATGATACATGATATGTATTTTGACGTTTCTTTTTTTTCGACACTGGTACATCACTGTTTCTTCAGTTGATGCACAGCATAGGATATATATTTCATCCACAAGTTCACAATTTCCAGGCATTTGGTTCACTTTCAATCACTTCCTGCTTCAGAACACATGTACTCTTGTATATTTCTGGACTGGCCTTTTCATGAGACTTCTTTCCAAACACATTATTTTCGATTTCCATAATCACTTTTCAAGCAAATCTCACACAGCCTTCATGGTAAACCATAACCCTAACATTACCATTAGATATATAACTGGTTGGAATGAATGATTTTGTATCAATATTAGATTTCCTATATATTTTCAGGTATCAGTTCAATCCATTATGTAAATTGTGACCAGTTGTATTATGTATTCACAGTATGGTCTATTCATGCATTGTCTCTATATTCATACACCTATTGGTGCCCCCAAATACTAATCAATACGTCTTCAAGATATTGCTCCCAGAAATGGTAGAAGAAATACTCATGTCACCTGATCTACATATACATTTTATCACAGTGATATTCTGGACACATAATGCAAAGTTCACACTTATGATTGTACCAAAGTCTAAATGCAAAGTGAGCATGGATTACTAAAAACATCCTTGTCCAGGGGCTTAATGCTCTCAAATGTCAATCCTATTGGTGACTACAGAGTTGCTTCGTCCTAAGATTACATATTCAACCTCAACCCTGTTGAAAATATCTAATCCTATCACTCACTTTACACTTTGACTGATTTCCCAATGTCTCTATTGATATCTGCTTTCCTACATAATTTCCCATATTCATTATTGTGACTGACCCTTCACATGTGCTGACATTTACATCTACTCTCTAACTGACACCCTACTGCTAAAGAACTTTAGGTCCAAATGTTTTACTCACTCTTCTTCCTAAACCTACTATCTTCCTAATCCTACCTACTATCCCTTTTTGACTGGATGTTCTCTTCCACATTCAATCATCCAAGGTACAAGGTCTTATGCCATTGCATATCAATTTATCTGAGAAATTTGTGCAGAAAGTAATTCAAAGCTAAGTATCACAGTCAAGGGCCCAATGCCCTTCTGGGCTTCAAAGCTTACTTAGTTTTCTGTTTTCAAACATATACTTCACCTATATATTATTATAAACATCACAGGTTCCCAATACCATTCTTCATCCAGTAGAATGATTCCTAACCCAAATCAAACACGTTCTTACCCCTAAACATACATTGTTCCCTCAATCCAACTTTACAGAAGAGCAGGGACAGAGTTGGTCTTACAATAGAGGAATGTAGGGGATCTTCCACCTGCTGAGAACTCAAAGGTCCATGCAGAAATGATCCCTGGAGAAGATGTAGGCAGCTCTGAAGGACATGAGAGAGCAAAAGTCATCTTCCATGGCAAACAACCTGGTCAGGATGAAGGGTTGTGTCTGAATGAGCCGCACTCTTCTTAATGTAGACAAGATGGACCAAACCAGGCCTGTGTGGAAAGCTGTTCCTGGGTGCCTATGGAGGATATACCGTTCTAACTTGTGAAAGTGTCACAGGAAGCAGGGGCAGCCTCCATCTCATAGGACCCTTGGAAGCAACTGTTAGGACAATTTGGTTGCCAAGGCAGTGACCTCATTCAGTTCCTGAAGGAAGTGACCTCACCTCACTTCCTTGGTGATGGAACTCTCTGAACTTGGCAACCAGAAAGCCAGGCACCCAGAGCCAGTTTCACTCCCAGTCCCAGTGGGCTCACTTATTTGCATTTACCAAGGACAGAGTCAGTCTTTCTTGGTACCTACTGATGTGAGGATGACCAAATGCGAGGAAAGCTCTGAAGAGGGGACTTTTCTGAGAAAGCAGGTAGTGAGTGGCTCACTGGTGGCTCCTGACAACCTCATTGAGTAGGCCAAGGAGGCCAGACCTGAGAGAGGACGGGCCATTTGGGGGGAACATTGTATGGCCCACCAGTCAGAAGACACTCCGGATAGTCACAGACCTACTTGGGGGAAGGAGGTGCCTTAGTGGGTGTGGGTGTGAGTTTATGGTTTTGTGTCATGTTCTGAGAATAGGTAGGAAAGGCAGTTTGTTTGGTTTGGAGTGGACTGTTTCTAGTAAGTCGTTTGACAAGGCGAGTGTTTCTATGTCTGTGTATCCCACTGTATCCCTGGTTGTAGACATTGGAAAAGAGAATGAATCAATGGATGCGTCCTGTCTAGTAGAAAACTTTCCAGCATTCATCCTTTCCAATTTATGAATGGACTAGGGCTTGCCTTATCTATGGGCAACACCTACTATCTTGCTAAGTTCCTGTATTCTTCCTGAATTCTGGCCACGCTCCAGAATAGGCTCATGGTTTTGTGTCCAAGATATGTACCACCTCCCAGCTCTGTGACATTGCCATGTACTGGATAACTGAAGGGAATGGCAAGCATCTCAGAAAACTCAGATATCAGTGTGACCAGTAAAGTGTCAGTGGAGAAACCCTGCTTTGGGCCTTTTGCTTACCTATTGTTCTGTTGCCCTGACTCTCAGGAAGGTCTTTGTCTCAGGCTACCCCTTTTTGAAGCCTGAAGTAAACAGTTTTCAAATGGAAATGAATGGGCATCACCTGTGGCTTTTTGCTTAATTCCTGTGCAAAGGGATGTGTGTGAATCAGCCTCTTGGCCCTGTGTGAGGCTGTGGCTTAGATTCTCAGCACCTGATGGATTAAAGAAAGATCCCATGTGTGCATCCAAAGCCAAAATGGCAAAAAGAGCAGTCATTGTGGATGAAGGCTCTCGCTTTCCTCTGGGAAGTTCCTGACCTGCATCAAGTGAGAATAGGGATCCTTTGGGTCAAATGAGTTCTTCAAAGCCCTGCAGAGGTTAGCCCATAGGTTCTTGGGTATTCTCATGTCTCCAATTCACACAAAGAATCTATACCCGAAAGTCAGTAGGCCTCAAATTGGAGAAGCAGAGCAGTATTAATGGCAGGCGTATTTGATCACTCCTGGTTCACAGGAAGGGTGTCCAGGCCACCCTGACATTAGGCAAATGAGGGGCAGGGGAGCTTATTCTAGACACTGTCTTGGGCTGCCCCCCTCATGGAAACCTCCAGCCAGAGGTTATGATGAGTGTCTATATGGAAGAAGATGAGGGCCATGTGGCAGTGTTTTGGTTTGAATTGTGGTCATTTCTGTGGCGGTTGGAAGGGATGACTTGGTCCACCTGGTCTTGAACTCTGGCGTGATTCCCCTTAGAGACTGAGATCTGGAACTGAACTCAGAGAAGTATTGCCATGAATTGTTTTGGGATTTTAGGAGGCCACGCATGAGAGTTGCCCCTTGGAAACTGAGATCTAGGCCCAGGGTGGCTTTCCACAGAGCACTGGGAATCTCAGCCAGGATATCACATGATTTTATTCTTAAAGACCTGGCAGCCATAATTGAGAGTCAAAACACACATGGACCTCACATTGTCGACCCCAAATGGGCCTGGTTTGATGTGACCTTTTGGCCAGTCTTGGGAAGCCTTGCCTCTGAGTGTTTCTCCAGAGCTTTCATTGAAATGAGCTTCCTCACCATTTAGTGGTTTCTGAATGAATAGAAACCCACAGTGCCTCCAAGTTCATCCTGGAAAAATGGCTTGATAAACACCATGAAATTTTTGAAATTCCCATGACCAGGTGGCCCTGGAGAACCTTTGGATGTCCTGTTGCTGATCATGAGTGTACCAGACAGTGCCTTGATTGACTGGGTTTCATGAAAATGGTGTAGAACAGAGATGCCAGTAAGTTGGAGCCTGCTGATTAGTGGGCCTAGAGCAGTGGTGTGCAGGTGTGTGATAAAACATCTGTGGTGGGGCCATGTGGATCTGCCATTGGCTTCCACATGGCTTGTGACTGACACAGTGCAGCCAGCAGACCCTTATATGTAAAGGCATCTTGTTATATGGAGAGGTTTCCGGGCAATGTTCAGAATCAGGTTGCTATGGTCAAGGGGGCAAGCTCTGTGGTATAGAAGCCTGGTTGGTGCATTCTCCTAGGACCCTGAGTCAGCACACGTGAAAGAACTCCCTCCAGCACTGTGTCCCAGTTGAACTCCTTGTATTTCATGAAGCAAATTGGAAACTCCCAGTGAAGCAGCAAGAAACACCAGGAAAAGTGGAGGATGACCAAATGGCCTCACAGTCCACACGGGGAAACACTTTGACCCCAGTGGCCACAGTTGAACTACAAAGAGAGAATTCAGCACTGCTGCCTCATGTTCATTGGAAAATCAGAAACCATGTCCTCCAGGTCACATAGATGCAGAAAAAGCTTTGATGGTCTCACTACAAAGGAAGATAAAGCTCCTGACAACAACATATATTTCAGGGGTCCAACCTCAGAGGCAGTTTCCCAAGAAGTCTTTAGGCCAGCAGAGCTCCATGTTTGTGGAGTGTTTACCCAGTCCCTTACTTATGGAAACTCCTCTACCACCTCCAAGCTTGTGAACTCCTGAGCATTTTCCATTGTATATATGTATTCACAGATTTTCTAACTCTTCTCTTCGAATTGTGTCTTACTTGGGGCAAAGGTAATGTCAAGCCATTGTTCTTGATGAGAGTGGGAAGATTTTTGTGTAGCACATAATTGCATACACATTGGATTCATTTTCCTATTTTCCATTCAAAATACTGAATCCCTGACACTAACCCATACCGTCCTAGACTCTGATTACCAATCCTGATATGATGGAATAAAACAACCCAAACAGAATAGCAATACATGCACTTCAGAGGAGGCATGGTGTATAATTGGACTTTCCTTTGGCATTATAAAGGCTAGGTGTTATAAATCCAGTCCAATTTAAGAGAAGTAGTTCTCCATGTGTTTGTAAAGTTAACAAATATGTGAATTCCTGTCTCCCTTTCTCTGTAGCCTATTCAGCACATGTATTTTTACATGCACATATAGAATCCTACCTGGTATCCCACGTACATTCTTGTGAGGAGGCTGACATGGCAGATACAAATTGTGAGAAGAGATCACTCCTCCTAAACGCTGTTGGAACTGAAAATTCAACCTATGGGTGAGCTTTCTACTTGAACAACATGATACATAAATCCATATTCAGTAAATTAAATATTTTTGGATCTGTGGATGATATATATTTCATGATGAATTTTGATTGGCATATATATTTCTACTTTTTAAAGTCTCTGTGTGTTTGTATTGTTTCAATGTGTGTGTGTGTGTATATATATATATATATATATATATATATATATATATACACACACACACACACAAACACACACACACTCTCTCTCTCCAGATTTTTCAAAGTATGAAATATATGTGTCTTATTATACACTCCCTAAATTCATTCATGTTCAGGTATGTGGATTTATAATTATCTTTTCAAAAGATTATTCTCAGAAATATTCATCCACCTGAAATACACATTTGTTTCCTAGTGAATGGTGCTTAGAAATCCTAATATTTCTACAGTAACTGACCGAGTTTAGCATCAATGCAAGTAGATTCCTATGATACATGATATGTATTTTGACGTTTCTTTTTTTTCGACACTGGTACATCACTGTTTCTTCAGTTGATGCACGGCATAGGATATATATTTCATCCACAAGTTCACAATTTCCAGGCATTTGGTTCACTTTCAATCACTTCCTGCTTCAGAACACATGTACTCTTGTATATTTCTGGACTGGCCTTTTCATGAGACTTCTTTCCAAACACATTATTTTCGATTTCCATAATCACTTTTCAAGCAAATCTCACACAGCCTTCATGGTAAACCATAACCCTAACATTACCATTAGATATATAACTGGTTGTAGTGAATGATTTTGTATCAATATTAGATTTCCTATATATTTTCAGGTATCAGTTCAATCCATTATGTAAATTGGAACCAGTTATATTATTTATTCACAGTATGGTCTATTCATGCATTGTCTCTATATTCATAGACCCAGGGTACACCTATTGGTGCCCCCAAATACTAATCAATACGTCTTCCAGATATTGCTCCCAGAAATGGTGGAAGAAATACTCATGTCACCTGATCTACATATACATTTTATCACAGTGATATTCTGGACACATAATGCAAAGTTCACACTTATGATTGTACCAAAGTCTAAATGCAAAGTGAGCATGGATTACTAAAAACATACTTGTCCAGGGGCTTAATGCTCTCAAATGTCAATCCTATTGGTGACTACACAGTTGCTTCGTCCTAAGATTACATATTCAACCTCAACCCTGTTGAAAATATCTAATCCTATCACTCACTTTACACTTTGATTGATTTCACAATGTCTCTATTGATATCTGCTTTCCTACATAATTTCCCATATTCATTATTGTGACTGACCCTTCACATGTGCTGACATTTACATCTACTCTCTAACTGACACCCTACTGCTAAAGAACTTTAGGTCCAAATGTTATACTCACTCTTCTTCCTAAACCTACTATCTTCCTAATCGTACCTACTATCCCTTTTTGACTGGATGTTCTCTTCCACATTCAATCATCCAAGGTACAAGGTCTTATGCCATTGCATATCAATTTATCTGAGACATCTGTGCAGAATGTAATTCAAAGCTAAGTATCCCAGTCAAGGGCCCAATGCCCTTCTGGGCTTCAAAGCTTACTTAGATTTCTGTTTTCATACATATACTTCACCTATATATTATTATCAATATCAAAGGTTCCCAATACCATTCTTCATCCAGTAGAATGATTCTTAACCCAAATCAAACATGTTCTTACCCCTAACCATACACTGTTCCCTCAATCCAACTTTACAGAAGAGCAGGGACAGAGTTGGTCTTACAATAGAGGAATGTAGGGGATCTTCCACCTGCTGAGAACTCAAAGGTCCATGCAGAAATGATCCCTGTTGAAGATGTAGGCAGCTCTGAAGGACATGAGAGAGCAAAAGTCATCTTCCATGGCAAACAACCTGGTCAGGATGAAGGGGTGTGTCTGTATGACCCTCACTCTTTTTAATGTAGACAAGATGGACCAAACCAGGCCTTGTGGAAAGCTGTTCCTGGGTGCCTATGGAGGATATACCATTCTAACTTGTGAGAGTGTCACAGGAAGCAGGGGCAGCCTCCATCTCATAGGACCCTTGGAAGCAACTGTTAGGACAATTTGGTTGCCAAGGCAGTGACCTCATTCAGTTCCTGAAGGAAGTGACCTCACCTCACTTCCTTGGTGATGGAACTCTCTGAACTTGGCAACCAGGAAGCCAGGCACCCAGAGCCAGTTTCAGTCCCAGTCCCAGTGGGCTGACTTGTTTGCATTTACCAAGGACAGAGTCAGTCTTTCTTGGTACCTACTGATGTGATGATGACCAAATGCCAGGAAAGCTCTGAAGAGGGGACTTTTCTGAGAAAGCAGGTAGTGAGTGGCTCACTGGTGGCTCCTGACAACCTCATTGAGTAGGCCAAGGAGGGCAGATCTGAGAGAGGACGGGCCATTTGGGGGGAACATTGTATGGCCCACCAGTCAGAAGACACTCCGGATAGTCACAGACCTACTTGGGGGAAGGAGGTGCCTTAGTGGGTGTGGGTGTGAGTTTATGGTTTTGTGTCATGTTCTGAGAATAGGTAGGAAAGGCAGTTTGTTTGGTTTGGAGTGGACTGTTTCTAGAAAGTCGTTGGACAAGGCGAGTGTTTCTATGTCTGTGTATCCCACTGTATCCCTGGTTGTAGACATTGGAAAAGAGAAGGAATCAATGGATGTGTCCTGTCTAGTAGAAAACTTTCCAGCATTCATCCTTTCCAATTTATGAATGGACTGGGGCTTGCCTTATCTATGGGCAACACCTACTATCTTGCTAAGTTCCTGTTTTCTTCCTGAATTCTGGCCACTCTCCAGAATAGGCTCATGGTTTTGTGTCCAAGATATGTACCACCTCCCAGCTCTGTGACATGGCCATGTACTGGATAACTGAAGGGAATGGCAAGCATCTCAGAAAACTCAGATATCAGTGTGACCAGTAAAGTGTCAGTGGAGAAACCCTGCTTTGGGCCTTTTGCTTACCTATTGTTCTGTTGCCCTGACTCTCAGGAAGGTCATTGCCTCAGACTAACCCTTTGTGAAGCCTGAAGTAAACAGTTTTCAAATGGAAATGAATGGGCATCACCTGTGGCTTTTTGCTTAATTCCTGTGCAAAGGGATGTGTGTGAATCAGCCTCTTGGCCCTGTGTGAGGCTGTGGCTTAGATTCTCAGCACCTGATGGATTAAAGAAAGATCCCATGTGTGCATCCAAAGCCAAAATGGCAAAAAGAGCAGTCATTGTGGATGAAGTCTCTCGCTTTCCTCTGGAAAGTTCCTGACCTGCATCAAGTGAGAATAGGGATCCTTTGGGTCAACTGAGTTCTTCAAAGCCCTGCAGAGGCTAGCCCATAGGTTCTTGGGTTTTCTCATGTCTCCAATTCACACAAAGAATCTATACCCGAAAGTCAATAGGCCTCAAATTGGAGAAGCAGAGCAGTATTAATGGCAGGCGTATTTGATCACTCCTGGTTCACAGGAAGGGTTTCCAGGCCACCCTGACATTAGGCAAATGAGGGGCAGGGGAGCTTATTCTAGACACTGTCTTGGGCTGCCCCCCTCATGGAAACCTCCAGCCAGAGGTTATGATGAGTGTCTATATGGAAGAAGATGAGGGACATGTGGCAGTGTTTTGGTTTGAATTGTGGTCATTTCTGTGGAGGTTGGAATGGATGACATGGTCCACCTGGTCTTGAACTCTGGCGTGATTCCCCTTAGAGACTGAGATCTGCAACTGAACTCAGAGAAGTATTGCCATGAATTGTTTTGGGATTTTAGGAGGCCACGCATGAGAGTTGCCCTTGGAAACTGAGATCTAGGCCCAGGGTGGCTTTCCACAGAGCACTGGGAATCTCAGCCAGGATATCACATGATTTTATTCTTAAAGACCTGGCAGCCATAATTGAGAGTCAAAACACACATGGACCTCACATTGTAGACCCCAAATGGGCCTGGTTTGATGTGACCTTTTGGCCAGTCTTGGGAAGCCTTGCCTCTGAGTGTTTCTCCAGAGCTTTCATTGAAATGAGCTTCCTGACCATTTAGTGGTTCCTGAATGAATAGAAACCCACAGTGCCTCCAAGTTCATCCTGGAAAAATGGCTTGATAAATACCATGAAATTTTTGAAATTCCCATGACCAGGTGGCCCTGGAGAACCTTTGGATGTCCTGTTGCTGATCATGAGTATACCAGACAGTGCCTTGATTGACTGGGTTTCATGAAAATGGTGTAGACCAGAGATGCCAGTAAGTTGGAGCCTGCTGATTAGTGGGCCTAGAGCAGTGGTGTGCAGGTGTGTGATAAAACATCTGTGGTGGGGCCATGTGGATCTGCCATTGGCTTCCACATGGCTTGTGACTGACACGGTGCAGCCAGCAGACCCTTATATGTAAAGGCATCTTGTTATATGGAGAGGTTTCCGGGCAATATTCAGAATCAGGTTGCTGTGGTCAAGGGGGCAAGCTCTGTGGGATAGAAGCCTGGTTGGTGCATTCTCCTAGGACCCTGAGTCAGCACACGTGACAGAACTCCCTCCAGCACTGTGTCCCAGTTGAACTCCTTGTATTTCATGAAGCAAATAGGAAACTCCCAGTGAAGCAGCAAGAAACACCAGGAAAAGTGGAGGATGACCAAATGGCCTCACAGTCCACACGGGGAAACACTTTGACCCCAGTGGCCACAGTTGAACTACAAAGAGAGAATTCAGCACTGCTGCCTCATGTTCATTGGAAAATCAGAAACCATGTCCTCCAGGCCACATAAATGCAGACCAAGCTTTGATGGTCTCACTACAAAGGAAGATAAAGCTCCTGACAACAACATATATTTCAAGGGTCCAACCTCAGAGGCAGTTTCCCAAGAAGTCTTTAGGCCAGCAGAGCTCCATGTTTGTGGAGTGTTTACCTTGTCCCTTACTTATGGAAACTCCTCTACCACCTCCAAGCTTGTGAACTCCTGAGCATTTTCCATTGTATATATGTATTCACAGATTTTCTAACTCTTCTCTTAAAATGGTGTCTTACTTGGGGCAAAGGTAATGTCAAGGCATTGTTCTTGATGAGAGTGGGAAGATTTTTGTGTAGCACATAATTGCATACACATTGGATTCATTTTCCTATTTTCCATTCAAAATACTGAATCCCTGACACTAACCCATACCGTCCTAGACTCTGATTACCAATCCTGATATGATGGAGGAAAATAACCCAAACAGAATAGCAATACATGCACTTCAGAGGAGGCATGGTGTATAATTGGACTTTCCTTTGGCATTATAAAGGCTAGGTGTTATAAATCTAGTCCAATTTAAGAGAAGTAGTTCTCCATGTGTTTGTAAAGTTAACAAATATGTGAATTCCTGTCTCCCTTTCTCTGTAGCCTATTCAGCACATGTATTTTTACATGCACATATAGAATCCTACCTGGTATCCCACGTACATTCTTGTGAGGAGGCTGACATGGCAGATACAAATTGTGAGAAGAGATCACTCCTCCTAAACGCTGTTGGAACTGAAAATTCAACCTATGGGTGAGCTTTCTACTTGAACAACATGATACATAAATCCATATTCAGTAAATTAAATATTTTTGGATCTGTGGATGATATATATTTCATGATGAATTTTGATTGGCATATATATTTCTACTTTTTAAAATCTCTGTGTGTTTGTATTGTTTGAATGTATATATATATATATATATATATATATATATACACACACACACACACACACACTCTCCAGATTTTTCAAAGTATGAATTATATGTGTCTTATTATACACTCCCTAAATTCATTCATGTTCAGGTATGTGGA
Organism: Urocitellus parryii; assembly: GCF_045843805.1. Classification (NCBI taxonomy): domain Eukaryota; kingdom Metazoa; phylum Chordata; class Mammalia; order Rodentia; family Sciuridae; genus Urocitellus; species Urocitellus parryii. The sequence continues at coordinate 147,891,889 of NC_135533.1, forward strand.
TTTATAATCATCTTTTCAAAAGATTATTCTCAGAAGTATTCATCCTCCTGAAATACACATTTGTTTCCTAGTGAATGGTGCTTAGAAATCCTAATATTTCTACAGTAACTGACCGAGTTTAGCATCAATGCAAGTAGATTCCTATGATACATGATGTGTATTTTGACGTTTCTTTTTTTTTCGACATTGGTATATCACTATTTCTTCAATTGATGAGCATCATAGGATATATATTTCATCCACAAGTTCACAAATTTCCAGGCATTTGGTTCACTTTCAATCACTTCCTGCTTCAGAACACATGTATTCCTGTATATTTCTGGACTGGTCTTTTCATGAGACTTCTTTCCAAACACATTATTTTCGATTTCCATAATCACTTTTCAAGCAAATCTCACACAGCCTTCTTGGTAAACCATAACCCTAATATTACCATTAGATATATAACTGGTTGGAATGAATGATTGTGTATCAATATTAGATTTCCTATATATTTTCAGGTATCAGTTCAATGCATTATGTAAATTGGAACCAGTTATATTATTTATTCACAGTTTGGTCTATTCATGCATTATCTCTATATTCATAGACACACGGTACACCTATTGGTGCCCCCAAATACTAATCAATACGTCTTCAAGATATTGCTCCCAGAAAAGGTGGAAGAAATACTCATGTCACCTGATCTACATATACATTTAATCACAGTGATATTCTGGACACATAATGCAAAGTTCACACTTATGATTGTACCAAAGTCTAAATGCAAAGTGAGCATGGATTACTAAAAACATCCTTGTCCAGGTGCCTAATGCTCTCAAATGTCAATCCTATTGGTGACTACACAGTTGCTTCGCCCTAAGATTATATATTCAACCTCAACCCGGTTGAAAATATCTAATCCTATCACTCACTTTATACTTTGACTGACTTCCCAATGTCTCTATTGATATCTGCTTTCCTACATAATTTCCCATATTCATTATTGTGACTGACTCTTCACATGTGCTGACATTTACATCTACTCTCTGACACCCTACTCTAAAGAACTTTTGGTCCAAATGTTATACTCACTCTTCCTCCTAAACCTAATGACTATCTTCCTAATCCTACCTACTATCCCTTTTTGACTGGATGTTCTCTTCCACATTCAATCATCCAAGGTACAAGGTCTTATGCCATTGCATTTCAATTTATCTGAGACATCTGTGCAGAAAGTAATTCAAAGCTAAGTATCCCAGTCAAGGGCCCAATGCCCTTCTGGGCTTCAAAGCTTACTTAGATTTCTGTTTTCATACATATACTTCACCTATATATTATTATAAATATCACAGGTTCCCAATACCATTCTTCATCCAGTAGAATGATTCCTAACCCAAATCAAACATGTTCTTACCCCTAACCATACACTGTTCCCTCAATCCAACTTTACAGAAGAGCAGGGACAGAGTTGGTCTTACAATAGAGGAATGTAGGGGATCTTCCACCTGCTGAGAACTCAAAGGTCCATGCAGAAATGATCCCTGGAGAAGATGTAGGCAGCTCTGAAGGACATGAGAGAGCAAAAGTCATCTTCCATGGCAAACAACCTGGTCAGGATGAAGGGGTGTGTCTGTATGACCCTCACTCTTTTTAATGTAGACAAGATGGACCAAACCAGGCCTTGTGGAAAGCTGTTCCTGGGTGCCTATGGAGGATATACCATTCTAACTTGTGAGAGTGTCACAGGAAGCAGGGGCAGCCTCCATCTCATAGGACCCTTGGAAGCAACTGTTAGGACAATTTGGTTGCCAAGGCAGTGACCTCATTCAGTTCCTGAAGGAAGTGACCTCACCTCACTTCCTTGGTGATGGAACTCTCTGAACTTGGCAACCAGGAAGCCAGGCACCCAGAGCCAGTTTCAGTCCCAGTCCCAGTGGGCTGACTTGTTTGCATTTACCAAGGACAGAGTCAGTCTTTCTTGGTACCTACTGATGTGATGATGACCAAATGCCAGGAAAGCTCTGAAGAGGGGACTTTTCTGAGAAAGCAGGTAGTGAGTGGCTCACTGGTGGCTCCTGACAACCTCATTGAGTAGGCCAAGGAGGGCAGATCTGAGAGAGGACGGGCCATTTGGGGGGAACATTGTATGGCCCACCAGTCAGAAGACACTCCGGATAGTCACAGACCTACTTGGGGGAAGGAGGTGCCTTAGTGGGTGTGGGTGTGAGTTTATGGTTTTGTGTCATGTTCTGAGAATAGGTAGGAAAGGCAGTTTGTTTGGTTTGGAGTGGAGTGTTTCTAGAAAGTCGTTGGACAAGGCGAGTGTTTCTATGTCTGTGTATCCCACTGTATCCCTGGTTGTAGACATTGGAAAAGAGAAGGAATCAATGGATGTGTCCTGTCTAGTAGAAAACTTTCCAGCATTCATCCTTTCCAATTTATGAATGGACTGGGGCTTGCCTTATCTATGGGCAACACCTACTATCTTGCTAAGTTCCTGTTTTCTTCCTGAATTCTGGCCACTCTCCAGAATAGGCTCATGGTTTTGTGTCCAAGATATGTACCACCTCCCAGCTCTGTGACATGGCCATGTACTGGATAACTGAAGGGAATGGCAAGCATCTCAGAAAACTCAGATATCAGTGTGACCAGTAAAGTGTCAGTGGAGAAACCCTGCTTTGGGCCTTTTGCTTACCTATTGTTCTGTTGCCCTGACTCTCAGGAAGGTCATTGCCTCAGACTAACCCTTTGTGAAGCCTGAAGTAAACAGTTTTCAAATGGAAATGAATGGGCATCACCTGTGGCTTTTTGCTTAATTCCTGTGCAAAGGGATGTGTGTGAATCAGCCTCTTGGCCCTGTGTGAGGCTGTGGCTTAGATTCTCAGCACCTGATGGATTAAAGAAAGATCCCATGTGTGCATCCAAAGCCAAAATGGCAAAAAGAGCAGTCATTGTGGATGAAGTCTCTCGCTTTCCTCTGGAAAGTTCCTGACCTGCATCAAGTGAGAATAGGGATCCTTTGGGTCAACTGAGTTCTTCAAAGCCCTGCAGAGGCTAGCCCATAGGTTCTTGGGTTTTCTCATGTCTCCAATTCACACAAAGAATCTATACCCGAAAGTCAATAGGCCTCAAATTGGAGAAGCAGAGCAGTATTAATGGCAGGCGTATTTGATCACTCCTGGTTCACAGGAAGGGTTTCCAGGCCACCCTGACATTAGGCAAATGAGGGGCAGGGGAGCTTATTCTAGACACTGTCTTGGGCTGCCCCCCTCATGGAAACCTCCAGCCAGAGGTTATGATGAGTGTCTATATGGAAGAAGATGAGGGACATGTGGCAGTGTTTTGGTTTGAATTGTGGTCATTTCTGTGGAGGTTGGAATGGATGACATGGTCCACCTGGTCTTGAACTCTGGCGTGATTCCCCTTAGAGACTGAGATCTGCAACTGAACTCAGAGAAGTATTGCCATGAATTGTTTTGGGATTTTAGGAGGCCACGCATGAGAGTTGCCCTTGGAAACTGAGATCTAGGCCCAGGGTGGCTTTCCACAGAGCACTGGGAATCTCAGCCAGGATATCACATGATTTTATTCTTAAAGACCTGGCAGCCATAATTGAGAGTCAAAACACACATGGACCTCACATTGTAGACCCCAAATGGGCCTGGTTTGATGTGACCTTTTGGCCAGTCTTGGGAAGCCTTGCCTCTGAGTGTTTCTCCAGAGCTTTCATTGAAATGAGCTTCCTGACCATTTAGTGGTTCCTGAATGAATAGAAACCCACAGTGCCTCCAAGTTCATCCTGGAAAAATGGCTTGATAAATACCATGAAATTTTTGAAATTCCCATGACCAGGTGGCCCTGGAGAACCTTTGGATGTCCTGTTGCTGATCATGAGTATACCAGACAGTGCCTTGATTGACTGGGTTTCATGAAAATGGTGTAGACCAGAGATGCCAGTAAGTTGGAGCCTGCTGATTAGTGGGCCTAGAGCAGTGGTGTGCAGGTGTGTGATAAAACATCTGTGGTGGGGCCATGTGGATCTGCCATTGGCTTCCACATGGCTTGTGACTGACACGGTGCAGCCAGCAGACCCTTATATGTAAAGGCATCTTGTTATATGGAGAGGTTTCCGGGCAATATTCAGAATCAGGTTGCTGTGGTCAAGGGGGCAAGCTCTGTGGGATAGAAGCCTGGTTGGTGCATTCTCCTAGGACCCTGAGTCAGCACACGTGACAGAACTCCCTCCAGCACTGTGTCCCAGTTGAACTCCTTGTATTTCATGAAGCAAATAGGAAACTCCCAGTGAAGCAGCAAGAAACACCAGGAAAAGTGGAGGATGACCAAATGGCCTCACAGTCCACACGGGGAAACACTTTGACCCCAGTGGCCACAGTTGAACTACAAAGAGAGAATTCAGCACTGCTGCCTCATGTTCATTGGAAAATCAGAAACCATGTCCTCCAGGCCACATAAATGCAGACCAAGCTTTGATGGTCTCACTACAAAGGAAGATAAAGCTCCTGACAACAACATATATTTCAAGGGTCCAACCTCAGAGGCAGTTTCCCAAGAAGTCTTTAGGCCAGCAGAGCTCCATGTTTGTGGAGTGTTTACCTTGTCCCTTACTTATGGAAACTCCTCTACCACCTCCAAGCTTGTGAACTCCTGAGCATTTTCCATTGTATATATGTATTCACGGATTTTCTAACTCTTCTCTTAAAATGGTGTCTTACTTGGGGCAAAGGTAATGTCAAGGCATTGTTCTTGATGAGAGTGGGAAGATTTTTGTGTAGCACATAATTGCATACACATTGGATTCATTTTCCTATTTTCCATTCAAAATACTGAATCCCTGACACTAACCCATACCCTCCTAGACTCTGATTACCAATCCTGATATGATGGAGGAAAATAACCCAAACAGAATAGCAATACATGCACTTCAGAGGAGGCATGGTGTATAATTGGACTTTCCTTTGGCATTATAAAGGCTAGGTGTTATAAATCTAGTCCAATTTAAGAGAAGTAGTTCTCCATGTGTTTGTAAAGTTAACAAATATGTGAATTCCTGTCTCCCTTTCTCTGTAGCCTATTCAGCACATGTATTTTTACATGCACATATAGAATCCTACCTGGTATCCCACGTACATTCTTGTGAGGAGGCTGACATGGCAGATTCAAATTGTGAGAAGAGATCACTCCTCCTAAACGCTGTTGGAACTGAAAATTCAACCTATGGGTGAGCTTTCTACTTGAACAACATGATACATAAATCCATATTCAGTAAATTAAATATTTTTGGATCTGTGGATGATATATATTTCATGATGAATTTTGATTGGCATATATATTTCTACTTTTTAAAGTCTCTGTGTGTTTGTATTGTTTGAATGTATATATATATATATATATATATATATATATATATATATATATATATACACACACACACACACACACACTCTCCAGATTTTTCAAAGTATGAATTATATGTGTCTTATTATACACTCCCTAAATTCATTCATGTTCAGGTATGTGGATTTATAATCATCTTTTCAAAAGATTATTCTCAGAAGTATTCATCCTCCTGAAATACACATTTGTTTCCTAGTGAATGGTGCTTAGAAATCCTAATATTTCTACAGTAACTGACCGAGTTTAGCATCAATGCAAGTAGATTCCTATGATACATGATGTGTATTTTGACGTTTCTTTTTTTTTCGACATTGGTATATCACTATTTCTTCAATTGATGAGCATCATAGGATATATATTTCATCCACAAGTTCACAAATTTCCAGGCATTTGGTTCACTTTCAATCACTTCCTGCTTCAGAACACATGTATTCCTGTATATTTCTGGACTGGTCTTTTCATGAGACTTCTTTCCAAACACATTATTTTCGATTTCCATAATCACTTTTCAAGCAAATCTCACACAGCCTTCTTGGTAAACCATAACCCTAATATTACCATTAGATATATAACTGGTTGGAATGAATGATTGTGTATCAATATTAGATTTCCTATATATTTTCAGGTATCAGTTCAATGCATTATGTAAATTGGAACCAGTTATATTATTTATTCACAGTTTGGTCTATTCATGCATTATCTCTATATTCATAGACACACGGTACACCTATTGGTGCCCCCAAATACTAATCAATACGTCTTCAAGATATTGCTCCCAGAAAAGGTGGAAGAAATACTCATGTCACCTGATCTACATATACATTTAATCACAGTGATATTCTGGACACATAATGCAAAGTTCACACTTATGATTGTACCAAAGTCTAAATGCAAAGTGAGCATGGATTACTAAAAACATCCTTGTCCAGGTGCCTAATGCTCTCAAATGTCAATCCTATTGGTGACTACACAGTTGCTTCGCCCTAAGATTATATATTCAACCTCAACCCGGTTGAAAATATCTAATCCTATCACTCACTTTATACTTTGACTGACTTCCCAATGTCTCTATTGATATCTGCTTTCCTACATAATTTCCCATATTCATTATTGTGACTGACTCTTCACATGTGCTGACATTTACATCTACTCTCTGACACCCTACTCTAAAGAACTTTTGGTCCAAATGTTATACTCACTCTTCCTCCTAAACCTAATGACTATCTTCCTAATCCTACCTACTATCCCTTTTTGACTGGATGTTCTCTTCCACATTCAATCATCCAAGGTACAAGGTCTTATGCCATTGCATTTCAATTTATCTGAGACATCTGTGCAGAAAGTAATTCAAAGCTAAGTATCCCAGTCAAGGGCCCAATGCCCTTCTGGGCTTCAAAGCTTACTTAGATTTCTGTTTTCATACATATACTTCACCTATATATTATTATAAATATCACAGGTTCCCAATACCATTCTTCATCCAGTAGAATGATTCCTAACCCAAATCAAACATGTTCTTACCCCTAACCATACACTGTTCCCTCAATCCAACTTTACAGAAGAGCAGGGACAGAGTTGGTCTTACAATAGAGGAATGTAGGGGATCTTCCACCTGCTGAGAACTCAAAGGTCCATGCAGAAATGATCCCTGGAGAAGATGTAGGCAGCTCTGAAGGACATGAGAGAGCAAAAGTCATCTTCCATGGCAAACAACCTGGTCAGGATGAAGGGGTGTGTCTGTATGACCCTCACTCTTTTTAATGTAGACAAGATGGACCAAACCAGGCCTTGTGGAAAGCTGTTCCTGGGTGCCTATGGAGGATATACCATTCTAACTTGTGAGAGTGTCACAGGAAGCAGGGGCAGCCTCCATCTCATAGGACCCTTGGAAGCAACTGTTAGGACAATTTGGTTGCCAAGGCAGTGACCTCATTCAGTTCCTGAAGGAAGTGACCTCACCTCACTTCCTTGGTGATGGAACTCTCTGAACTTGGCAACCAGGAAGCCAGGCACCCAGAGCCAGTTTCAGTCCCAGTCCCAGTGGGCTGACTTGTTTGCATTTACCAAGGACAGAGTCAGTTTTTCTTGGTACCTACTGATGTGATGATGACCAAATGCCAGGAAAGCTCTGAAGAGGGGACTTTTCTGAGAAAGCAGGTAGTGAGTGGCTCACTGGTGGCTCCTGACAACCTCATTGAGTAGGCCAAGGAGGGCAGATCTGAGAGAGGACGGGCCATTTGGGGGGAACATTGTATGGCCCACCAGTCAGAAGACACTCCGGATAGTCACAGACCTACTTGGGGGAAGGAGGTGCCTTAGTGGGTGTGGGTGTGAGTTTATGGTTTTGTGTCATGTTCTGAGAATAGGTAGGAAAGGCAGTTTGTTTGGTTTGGAGTGGACTGTTTCTAGAAAGTCGTTGGACAAGGCGAGTGTTTCTATGTCTGTGTATCCCACTGTATCCCTGGTTGTAGACATTGGAAAAGAGAAGGAATCAATGGATGTGTCCTGTCTAGTAGAAAACTTTCCAGCATTCATCCTTTCCAATTTATGAATGGACTGGGGCTTGCCTTATCTATGGGCAACACCTACTATCTTGCTAAGTTCCTGTTTTCTTCCTGAATTCTGGCCACTCTCCAGAATAGGCTCATGGTTTTGTGTCCAAGATATGTACCACCTCCCAGCTCTGTGACATGGCCATGTACTGGATAACTGAAGGGAATGGCAAGCATCTCAGAAAACTCAGATATCAGTGTGACCAGTAAAGTGTCAGTGGAGAAACCCTGCTTTGGGCCTTTTGCTTACCTATTGTTCTGTTGCCCTGACTCTCAGGAAGGTCATTGCCTCAGACTAACCCTTTGTGAAGCCTGAAGTAAACAGTTTTCAAATGGAAATGAATGGGCATCACCTGTGGCTTTTTGCTTAATTCCTGTGCAAAGGGATGTGTGTGAATCAGCCTCTTGGCCCTGTGTGAGGCTGTGGCTTAGATTCTCAGCACCTGATGGATTAAAGAAAGATCCCATGTGTGCATCCAAAGCCAAAATGGCAAAAAGAGCAGTCATTGTGGATGAAGTCTCTCGCTTTCCTCTGGAAAGTTCCTGACCTGCATCAAGTGAGAATAGGGATCCTTTGGGTCAACTGAGTTCTTCAAAGCCCTGCAGAGGCTAGCCCATAGGTTCTTGGGTTTTCTCATGTCTCCAATTCACACAAAGAATCTATACCCGAAAGTCAATAGGCCTCAAATTGGAGAAGCAGAGCAGTATTAATGGCAGGCGTATTTGATCACTCCTGGTTCACAGGAAGGGTTTCCAGGCCACCCTGACATTAGGCAAATGAGGGGCAGGGGAGCTTATTCTAGACACTGTCTTGGGCTGCCCCCCTCATGGAAACCTCCAGCCAGAGGTTATGATGAGTGTCTATATGGAAGAAGATGAGGGACATGTGGCAGTGTTTTGGTTTGAATTGTGGTCATTTCTGTGGAGGTTGGAATGGATGACATGGTCCACCTGGTCTTGAACTCTGGCGTGATTCCCCTTAGAGACTGAGATCTGCAACTGAACTCAGAGAAGTATTGCCATGAATTGTTTTGGGATTTTAGGAGGCCACGCATGAGAGTTGCCCTTGGAAACTGAGATCTAGGCCCAGGGTGGCTTTCCACAGAGCACTGGGAATCTCAGCCAGGATATCACATGATTTTATTCTTAAAGACCTGGCAGCCATAATTGAGAGTCAAAACACACATGGACCTCACATTGTAGACCCCAAATGGGCCTGGTTTGATGTGACCTTTTGGCCAGTCTTGGGAAGCCTTGCCTCTGAGTGTTTCTCCAGAGCTTTCATTGAAATGAGCTTCCTGACCATTTAGTGGTTCCTGAATGAATAGAAACCCACAGTGCCTCCAAGTTCATCCTGGAAAAATGGCTTGATAAATACCATGAAATTTTTGAAATTCCCATGACCAGGTGGCCCTGGAGAACCTTTGGATGTCCTGTTGCTGATCATGAGTATACCAGACAGTGCCTTGATTGACTGGGTTTCATGAAAATGGTGTAGACCAGAGATGCCAGTAAGTTGGAGCCTGCTGATGAGTGGGCCTAGAGCAGTGGTGTGCAGGTGTGTGATAAAACATCTGTGGTGGGGCCATGTGGATCTGCCATTGGCTTCCACATGGCTTGTGACTGACACGGTGCAGCCAGCAGACCCTTATATGTAAAGGCATCTTGTTATATGGAGAGGTTTCCGGGCAATATTCAGAATCAGGTTGCTGTGGTCAAGGGGGCAAGCTCTGTGGGATAGAAGCCTGGTTGGTGCATTCTCCTAGGACCCTGAGTCAGCACACGTGACAGAACTCCCTCCAGCACTGTGTCCCAGTTGAACTCCTTGTATTTCATGAAGCAAATAGGAAACTCCCAGTGAAGCAGCAAGAAACACCAGGAAAAGTGGAGGATGACCAAATGGCCTCACAGTCCACACGGGGAAACACTTTGACCCCAGTGGCCACAGTTGAACTACAAAGAGAGAATTCAGCACTGCTGCCTCATGTTCATTGGAAAATCAGAAACCATGTCCTCCAGGCCACATAAATGCAGACCAAGCTTTGATGGTCTCACTACAAAGGAAGATAAAGCTCCTGACAACAACATATATTTCAAGGGTCCAACCTCAGAGGCAGTTTCCCAAGAAGTCTTTAGGCCAGCAGAGCTCCATGTTTGTGGAGTGTTTACCTTGTCCCTTACTTATGGAAACTCCTCTACCACCTCCAAGCTTGTGAACTCCTGAGCATTTTCCATTGTATATATGTATTCACAGATTTTCTAACTCTTCTCTTAAAATGGTGTCTTACTTGGGGCAAAGGTAATGTCAAGGCATTGTTCTTGATGAGAGTGGGAAGATTTTTGTGTAGCACATAATTGCATACACATTGGATTCATTTTCCTATTTTCCATTCAAAATACTGAATCCCTGACACTAACCCATACCCTCCTAGACTCTGATTACCAATCCTGATATGATGGAGGAAAATAACCCAAACAGAATAGCAATACATGCACTTCAGAGGAGGCATGGTGTATAATTGGACTTTCCTTTGGCATTATAAAGGCTAGGTGTTATAAATCTAGTCCAATTTAAGAGAAGTAGTTCTCCATGTGTTTGTAAAGTTAACAAATATGTGAATTCCTGTCTCCCTTTCTCTGTAGCCTATTCAGCACATGTATTTTTACATGCACATATAGAATCCTACCTGGTATCCCACGTACATTCTTGTGAGGAGGCTGACATGGCAGATACAAATTGTGAGAAGAGATCACTCCTCCTAAACGCTGTTGGAACTGAAAATTCAACCTATGGGTGAGCTTTCTACTTGAACAACATGATACATAAATCCATATTCAGTAAATTAAATATTTTTGGATCTGTGGATGATATATATTTCATGATGAATTTTGATTGGCATATATATTTCTACTTTTTAAAGTCTCTGTGTGTTTGTATTGTTTGAATGTATATATATATATATATATATATATATATATATATATATATATACACACACACACACACACACACTCTCCAGATTTTTCAAAGTATGAATTATATGTGTCTTATTATACACTCCCTAAATTCATTCATGTTCAGGTATGTGGATTTATAATCATCTTTTCAAAAGATTATTCTCAGAAGTATTCATCCTCCTGAAATACACATTTGTTTCCTAGTGAATGGTGCTTAGAAATCCTAATATTTCTACAGTAACTGACCGAGTTTAGCATCAATGCAAGTAGATTCCTATGATACATGATGTGTATTTTGACGTTTCTTTTTTTTTCGACATTGGTATATCACTATTTCTTCAATTGATGAGCATCATAGGATATATATTTCATCCACAAGTTCACAAATTTCCAGGCATTTGGTTCACTTTCAATCACTTCCTGCTTCAGAACACATGTATTCCTGTATATTTCTGGACTGGTCTTTTCATGAGACTTCTTTCCAAACACATTATTTTCGATTTCCATAATCACTTTTCAAGCAAATCTCACACAGCCTTCTTGGTAAACCATAACCCTAATATTACCATTAGATATATAACTGGTTGGAATGAATGATTGTGTATCAATATTAGATTTCCTATATATTTTCAGGTATCAGTTCAATGCATTATGTAAATTGGAACCAGTTATATTATTTATTCACAGTTTGGTCTATTCATGCATTATCTCTATATTCATAGACACACGGTACACCTATTGGTGCCCCCAAATACTAATCAATACGTCTTCAAGATATTGCTCCCAGAAAAGGTGGAAGAAATACTCATGTCACCTGATCTACATATACATTTAATCACAGTGATATTCTGGACACATAATGCAAAGTTCACACTTATGATTGTACCAAAGTCTAAATGCAAAGTGAGCATGGATTACTAAAAACATCCTTGTCCAGGTGCCTAATGCTCTCAAATGTCAATCCTATTGGTGACTACACAGTTGCTTCGCCCTAAGATTATATATTCAACCTCAACCCGGTTGAAAATATCTAATCCTATCACTCACTTTATACTTTGACTGACTTCCCAATGTCTCTATTGATATCTGCTTTCCTACATAATTTCCCATATTCATTATTGTGACTGACTCTTCACATGTGCTGACATTTACATCTACTCTCTGACACCCTACTCTAAAGAACTTTTGGTCCAAATGTTATACTCACTCTTCCTCCTAAACCTAATGACTATCTTCCTAATCCTACCTACTATCCCTTTTTGACTGGATGTTCTCTTCCACATTCAATCATCCAAGGTACAAGGTCTTATGCCATTGCATTTCAATTTATCTGAGACATCTGTGCAGAAAGTAATTCAAAGCTAAGTATCCCAGTCAAGGGCCCAATGCCCTTCTGGGCTTCAAAGCTTACTTAGATTTCTGTTTTCATACATATACTTCACCTATATATTATTATCAATATCACAGGTTCCCAATACCATTCTTCATCCAGTAGAATGATTCCTAACCCAAATCAAACATGTTCTTACCCCTAACCATACACTGTTCCCTCAATCCAACTTTACAGAAGAGCAGGGACAGAGTTGGTCTTACAATAGAGGAATGTAGGGGATCTTCCACCTGCTGAGAACTCAAAGGTCCATGCAGAAATGATCCCTGGAGAAGATGTAGGCAGCTCTGAAGGACATGAGAGAGCAAAAGTCATCTTCCATGGCAAACAACCTGGTCAGGATGAAGGGGTGTGTCTGTATGACCCTCACTCTTTTTAATGTAGACAAGATGGACCAAACCAGGCCTTGTGGAAAGCTGTTCCTGGGTGCCTATGGAGGATATACCATTCTAACTTGTGAGAGTGTCACAGGAAGCAGGGGCAGCCTCCATCTCATAGGACCCTTGGAAGCAACTGTTAGGACAATTTGATTGCCAAGGCAGTGACCTCATTCAGTTCCTGAAGGAAGTGACCTCACCTCACTTCCTTGGTGATGGAACTCTCTGAACTTGGCAACCAGGAAGCCAGGCACCCAGAGCCAGTTTCAGTCCCAGTCCCAGTGGGCTGACTTGTTTGCATTTACCAAGGACAGAGTCAGTCTTTCTTGGTACCTACTGATGTGATGATGACCAAATGCCAGGAAAGCTCTGAAGAGGGGACTTTTCTGAGAAAGCAGGTAGTGAGTGGCTCACTGGTGGCTCCTGACAACCTCATTGAGTAGGCCAAGGAGGGCAGATCTGAGAGAGGACGGGCCATTTGGGGGGAACATTGTATGGCCCACCAGTCAGAAGACACTCCGGATAGTCACAGACCTACTTGTTGGAAGGAGGTGCCTTAGTGGGTGTGGGTGTGAGTTTATGGTTTTGTGTCATGTTCTGAGAATAGGTAGGAAACGCAGTTTGTTTGGTTTGGAGTGGACTGTTTCTAGAAAGTCGTTGGACAAGGCGAGTGTTTCTATGTCTGTGTATCCCACTGTATCCCTGGTTGTAGACATTGGAAAAGAGAAGGAATCAATGGATGTGTCCTGTCTAGTAGAAAACTTTCCAGCATTCATCCTTTCCAATTTATGAATGGACTGGGGCTTGCCTTATCTATGGGCAACACCTACTATCTTGCTAAGTTCCTGTTTTCTTCCTGAATTCTGGCCACTCTCCAGAATAGGCTCATGGTTTTGTGTCCAAGATATGTACCACCTCCCAGCTCTGTGACATGGCCATGTACTGGATAACTGAAGGGAATGGCAAGCATCTCAGAAAACTCAGATATCAGTGTGACCAGTAAAGTGTCAGTGGAGAAACCCTGCTTTGGGCCTTTTGCTTACCTATTGTTCTGTTGCCCTGACTCTCAGGAAGGTCATTGCCTCAGACTAACCCTTTGTGAAGCCTGAAGTAAACAGTTTTCAAATGGAAATGAATGGGCATCACCTGTGGCTTTTTGCTTAATTCCTGTGCAAAGGGATGTGTGTGAATCAGCCTCTTGGCCCTGTGTGAGGCTGTGGCTTAGATTCTCAGCACCTGATGGATTAAAGAAAGATCCCATGTGTGCATCCAAAGCCAAAATGGCAAAAAGAGCAGTCATTGTGGATGAAGTCTCTCGCTTTCCTCTGGAAAGTTCCTGACCTGCATCAAGTGAGAATAGGGATCCTTTGGGTCAACTGAGTTCTTCAAAGCCCTGCAGAGGCTAGCCCATAGGTTCTTGGGTTTTCTCATGTCTCCAATTCACACAAAGAATCTATACCCGAAAGTCAATAGGCCTCAAATTGGAGAAGCAGAGCAGTATTAATGGCAGGCGTATTTGATCACTCCTGGTTCACAGGAAGGGTTTCCAGGCCACCCTGACATTAGGCAAATGAGGGGCAGGGGAGCTTATTCTAGACACTGTCTTGGGCTGCCCCCCTCATGGAAACCTCCAGCCAGAGGTTATGATGAGTGTCTATATGGAAGAAGATGAGGGACATGTGGCAGTGTTTTGGTTTGAATTGTGGTCATTTCTGTGGAGGTTGGAATGGATGACATGGTCCACCTGGTCTTGAACTCTGGCGTGATTCCCCTTAGAGACTGAGATCTGCAACTGAACTCAGAGAAGTATTGCCATGAATTGTTTTGGGATTTTAGGAGGCCACGCATGAGAGTTGCCCTTGGAAACTGAGATCTAGGCCCAGGGTGGCTTTCCACAGAGCACTGGGAATCTCAGCCAGGATATCACATGATTTTATTCTTAAAGACCTGGCAGCCATAATTGAGAGTCAAAACACACATGGACCTCACATTGTAGACCCCAAATGGGCCTGGTTTGATGTGACCTTTTGGCCAGTCTTGGGAAGCCTTGCCTCTGAGTGTTTCTCCAGAGCTTTCATTGAAATGAGCTTCCTGACCATTTAGTGGTTCCTGAATGAATAGAAACCCACAGTGCCTCCAAGTTCATCCTGGAAAAATGGCTTGATAAATACCATGAAATTTTTGAAATTCCCATGACCAGGTGGCCCTGGAGAACCTTTGGATGTCCTGTTGCTGATCATGAGTATACCAGACAGTGCCTTGATTGACTGGGTTTCATGAAAATGGTGTAGACCAGAGATGCCAGTAAGTTGGAGCCTGCTGATTAGTGGGCCTAGAGCAGTGGTGTGCAGGTGTGTGATAAAACATCTGTGGTGGGGCCATGTGGATCTGCCATTGGCTTCCACATGGCTTGTGACTGACACGGTGCAGCCAGCAGACCCTTATATGTAAAGGCATCTTGTTATATGGAGAGGTTTCCGGGCAATATTCAGAATCAGGTTGCTGTGGTCAAGGGGGCAAGCTCTGTGGGATAGAAGCCTGGTTGGTGCATTCTCCTAGGACCCTGAGTCAGCACACGTGACAGAACTCCCTCCAGCACTGTGTCCCAGTTGAACTCCTTGTATTTCATGAAGCAAATAGGAAACTCCCAGTGAAGCAGCAAGAAACACCAGGAAAAGTGGAGGATGACCAAATGGCCTCACAGTCCACACGGGGAAACACTTAGACCCCAGTGGCCACAGTTGACCTACAAAGAGAGAATTCAGCACTGCTGCCTCATGTTCGTTGGAAAATCAGAAACCATGTCCTCCAGGTCACATAGATGCAAAAAAGCTTTGATGGTCTCACTACAAAGGAAGATAAAGCTCCTGACAACAACATATATTTCAAGGGTCCAACCTCAGAGGCAGTTTCCCAAGAAGTCTTTAGGCCAGCAGAGCTCCATGTTTGTGGAGTGTTTACCTTGTCCCTTACTTATGGAAACTCCTCTACCACCTCCAAGCTTGTGAACTCCTGAGCATTTTCCATTGTATATATGTATTCACAGATTTTCTAACTCTTCTCTTAAAATGGTGTCTTACTTGGGGCAAAGGTAATGTCAAGGCATTGTTCTTGATGAGAGTGGGAAGATTTTTGTGTAGCACATAATTGCATACACATTGGATTCATTTTCCTATTTTCCATTCAAAATACTGAATCCCTGACACTAACCCATACCCTCCTAGACTCTGATTACCAATCCTGATATGATGGAGGAAAATAACCCAAACAGAATAGCAATACATGCACTTCAGAGGAGGCATGGTGTATAATTGGACTTTCCTTTGGCATTATAAAGGCTAGGTGTTATAAATCTAGTCCAATTTAAGAGAAGTAGTTCTCCATGTGTTTGTAAAGTTAACAAATATGTGAATTCCTGTCTCCCTTTCTCTGTAGCCTATTCAGCACATGTATTTTTACATGCACATATAGAATCCTACCTGGTATCCCACGTACATTCTTGTGAGGAGGCTGACATGGCAGATACAAATTGTGAGAAGAGATCACTCCTCCTAAACGCTGTTGGAACTGAAAATTCAACCTATGGGTGAGCTTTCTACTTGAACAACATGATACATAAATCCATATTCAGTAAATTAAATATTTTTGGATCTGTGGATGATATATATTTCATGATGAATTTTGATTGGCATATATATTTCTACTTTTTAAAGTCTCTGTGTGTTTGTATTGTTTGAATGTGTGTGTATATATATATATACACACACACACACACACACACACTCTCTCTCTCCAGATTTTTCAAAGTATGAAATATATGTGTCTTATTATACACTCCCTAAATTCATTCATGTTCAGGTATGTGGATTTATAATTATCTTTTCAAAAGATTATTCTCAGAAATATTCATCCACCTGAAATACACATTTGTTTCCTAGTGAATGGTGCTTAGAAATCCTCATATTTCTACAGTAACTGACCGAGATTAGCATCAATGCAAGTAGATTCCTATGATACATGATATGTATTTTGACGTTTCTTTTTTCTCGACACTGGTACATCACTGTTTCTTCAGTTGATGCACAGCATAGGATATATATTTCATCCACAAGTTCACAATTTCCAGGCATTTGGTTCACTTTCAATCACTTCCTACTTCAGAACACATGTACTCTTGTATATTTCTGGACTGGCCTTTTCATGAGACTTCTTTCCAAACACCTTATTTTCGATTTCCATAATCACTTTTCAAGCAAATCTCACACAGCCTTCATGGTAAACCATAACCCTAACATTACCATTAGATATATAACTGGTTGGAATGAATGATTGTGTATCAATATTAGATTTCCTATATATTTTCAGGTATCAGTTCAATCCATTATGTAAATTGGAACCAGTTATATTATTTATTCACAGTATGGTCTATTCATGCATTGTCTCTATATTCATAGACCCAGGGTACACCTATTGGTGCCCCCAAATACTAATCAATATGTCTTCAAGATATTGCTCCCAGAAATGGTAGAAGAAATACTCATGTCACCTGATCTACATATACATTTTATCACAGTGATATTCTGGACACATAATGCAAAGTTCACACTTATGATTGTACCAAAGTCTAAATGCAAAGTGAGCATGGATTACTAAAAACATCCTTGCCCAGGGGCTTAATGCTCTCAAATGTCAATCCTATTGGTGACTACACAGTTGCTTCCTCCTAAGATTCCATATTCAACCTCAACCCTGTTGAAAATATCTAATCCTATCACTCACTTTATACTTTGATTGATTTCCCAATGTCTCTATTGATATCTGCTTTCCTACATAATTTCCCATATTCATTATTGTGACTGACCCTTCACATGTGCTGACATTTACATCTACTCTCTAACTGACACCCTACTGCTGAATAACTTTAGGTCCAAATGTTATACTCACTCTTCTTCCTAAACCTACTGTCTTCCTAATCCTACCTACTATCCCTTTTTGACTGGATGTTCTCTTCCACATTCAATCATCCAATGTACAAGGTCTTATGCCATTGCATATCAATTTATCTGAGACATCTGTGCAGTATGTAATTCAAAGCTAAGTATCCCAGTCAAGGGCCCAATGCCCTTCTGGGCTTCCAAGCATACTTAGATTTCTGTTTTAATACATATACTTCACCTATATATTATTATCAATATCAAAGGTTCCCAATACCATTCTTCATCCAGTAGAATGATTCCTAACCCAAATCAAACATGTTCTTACCCCTAACCATACACTGTTCCCTCAATCCAACTTTACAGAAGAGCAGGGACCGAGTTGGTCTTACAATAGAGGAATGTAGGGGATCTTCCACCTGCTGAGAACTCAAAGGTCCATGCAGAAATGATCCCTGTTGAAGATGTAGGCAGCTCTGAGGGACATGAGAGAGCAAAAGTCATCTTCCATGGCAAACAACCTGGTCAGGATGAAGGGTTGTGTCTGAATGAGCCGCACTCTTCTTAATGTAGACAAGATGGACCGAACCAGGCCTGTGTGGAAAGCTGTTCCTGGGTGCCTATGGAGGATATACCGTTCTAACTTGTGAAAGTGTCACAGGAAGCAGGGGCAGCCTCCATCTCATAGGACCCTTGGAAGCAACTGTTAGGACAATTTGGTTGCCAAGGCAGTGACCTCATTCAGTTCCTGAGGGAAGTGACCTCACCTCACTTCCTTGGTGATGGAATTCTCTGAACGTGGCAACCAGAAATCCAGGAACCCAGAGCCAGTTTCAGTCCCAGTCCCAGTGGGCTCACTTGTTTGCATTTACCAAGGACAGAGTCAGTCTTTCTTGGTACCTACTGATGTGAGGATGACCAAAGGCCAGGAAAGCTCTGAAGAGGTGACTTTTCTGAGAAAGCAGGTAGTGAGTGGCTCACTGGTGGCTCCTGACAACCTCATTGAGTAGGCCAAGGAGGCCAGATCTGAGAGAGGACGGGCCATTTTGGGGGAACATTGTATGGCCCTCAAGTCAGAAGACACTCTGGATAGTCACAGACCTACTTGGGGGAAGGAGGTGCCTTAGTGGGTGTGGGTGTGAGTTTATGGTTTTGTGTCATGTTCTGAGAATAGGTAGGAAAGGCAGTTTGTTTGGTTTGGATTGGACTGTTTCTAGTAAGTCGTTTGACAAGGCGAGTGTTTCTATGTCTGTGTATCCCACTCTATCCCTGGTTGTAGACATTGGAAAAGAGAATGAATCAATGGATGTGTCCTGTCTAGTAGAAAACATTCCAGCATTCATCCTTTCCAATTTATGAATGGACTGGGGCTTGCCTTATCTATGGGCAACACCTACTATCTTGCTAAGTTCCTGTTTTCTTCCTGAATTCTGGCCACTCTCCGGAATAGGCTCATGGTTTTGTGTCCAAGATATGTACCACCTCCCAGCTCTGTGACATGGCCATGTACTGGATAACTGAAGGGAATGGCAAGCATCTCAGAAAACTCAGATATCAGTGTAACCAGTAAAGTGTCAGAGGAGAAACCCTGCTTTGGGCCTTTTGCTTACCTATTGTTCTGTTGCCCTGACTCTCAGGAAGGTCATTGCCTCAGGCTACCCCTTTGTGAAGCCTGAAGTAAACAGTTTTCAAATGGAAATGAATGGGCATCACCTGTGGCTTTTTGCTTAATTCCTGTGCAAAGGGATGTGTGTGAATCAGCCTCTTGGCCCTGTGTGAGGCTGTGGCTTAGATTCTCAGCACCTGATGGATTAAAGAAAGATCCCATGTGTGCATCCAAAGCCAAAATGGCAAAACAGCAGTCATTGTGGATGAAGTCTCTCGCTTTCCTCTGGAAAGTTCCTGACCTGCATCAAGTGAGAATAGGGATCCTTTGGGTCAAATGAGTTCTTCAAAGCCCTGCAGAGGCTAGCCCATAGGTTCTTGTGTTTTCTCATGTCTCCAATTCACACAAAGAATCTATACCCGAAAGTCAGTAGGCCTCAAATTGGAGAAGAAGAACAGTATTAATGGCAGGCATATTTGATCACTCCTGGTTCACAGGAAGGGTGTCCAGGCCACCCTGACATTAGGCAAATGAGGGGCAGGGGAGCTTATTCTAGACACTGTTTTGGGCTGCCCCGCTCATGGAAACCTCCATCCACACGTTATGATGAGTGTCTATATGGAAGAAGATGAGCGCCATGTGGTAGTGTTTTGGTTTGAATTTTGGGCATTTGTGAGGCATTTGGAAGGGATGACTGTGTCCACCTGGGCTTGAACTCTGTCGTGATTCCCCTTAGAGACTGAGTTCTGGAACTGAACTCAGAGAAGTATTGCCATGAATAGTGTTGGGATTTTAGGAGGCCACGCATGAGAGTTGTCCCTTGGAAACTGAGATCTAGGCCCAGGGTGGCTTTCCACAGAGCACTGGGAATCTCAGCCAGGATATCACATGATTTTATTCTTAAAGACCTGGCAGCCATAATTGAGAGTCAAAACACACATGGACCTCACATTGTAGACCCCAAATGGGCCTGGTTTGATGTGACCTTTTGGCCAGTCTTGGGAAGCCTTGCCTCTGAGTGTTTCTCCAGAGCTTTCATTGAAATGAGCTTCCTCACCATTTAGTGGTTCCTGAATGAATAGAAACCCACAGTGCCTCCAAGTTCATCCTGGAAAAATGGCTTGATAAATACCATGAAATTTTTGAAATTCCCATGACCAGGTGGCACTGGAGAACCTTTGGATGTCCTGTTGCTGATCATGAGTGTACCAGACAGTGCCTTGATTGACTGGGTTTCATGAAAATGGTGTAGAACAGAGATGCCAGTAAGTTGGAGCCTGCTGATTAGTGGGCCTAGAGCAGTGGTGTGCAGGTGTGTGATAAAACATCTGTGGTGGGGCCATGTGGATCTGCCATTGGCTTCCACATGGCTTATGACTGACACGGTGTAGCCAGCAGACCCTTATATGTAAAGGCATCTTGTTATATGGAGAGGTTTCCGGGCAATATTCAGAATCAGGTTGCTGTGGTCAAGGGGGCAAGCTCTGTGGTATCGAAGCATGGTTGGTGCATTCTCCTAGGACCCTGAGTCAGCACACGTGACAGAACTCCCTCCAGCACTGTGTCCCAGTTGAACTCCTTGTATTTCATGAAGCAAATAGGAAATACTCCCAGTGAAGCAGCAAGAAACACCAGGAAAAGTGGAGGATGACCAAATGGCCTCACAGTCCACACGGGGATACACTTTGACCCCAGTGGCCACAGTTGACCTACAAAGAGAGAATTCAGCACTGCTGCCTCATGTTCATTGGAAAATCAGAAACCATGTCCTCCAGGTCACATAGATGCAAAAAAGCTTTGATGGTCTCACTACAAAGGAAGATAAAGCTCCTGACAACAACATATATTTCAAGGGTCCAACCTCAGAGGCAGTTTCCCAAGAAGTCTTTAGGCCAGCAGAGCTCCATGTTTGTGGAGTGTTTACCCTGTCCCTTACTTATGGAAACTCCTCTACCACCTCCAAGCTTGTGAACTCCTGAGCATTTTCCATTGTATATATGTATTCACAGATTTTCTAACTCTTCTCTTCGAATTGTGTCTTACTTGGGGCAAAGGAAATGTCAAGGCATTGTTCTTGATGAGAGTGGGAAGATTTTTGTGTAGCACATCATTGCATACACATTGGATTCATTTTCCTGTTTTCCATTCAAAATACTGAATCCCTGACACTAACCCATACCGTCCTAGATTCTGATTACCAATCCTGATATGATGGAGGAAAATAACCCAAACAGAATAACAATACATGCAGTTCAGAGGAGGCATGGTGTATAATTGGACTTTCCTTTGGCATTATAAAGGCTAGGTGTTATAAGTCTAGTCCAATTTAAGAGAAGTAGTTCTCCATGTGTTTGTAAAGTTAACAAATATGTGAATTCCTGTCTCCCTTTCTCTGTAGCCAATTCAGCACATGTATTTTTACATGCACATATAGAATCCTACCTGGTATCCCACGTACATTCTTGTGAGGAGGCTGACATGGCAGATACAAATTGTGAGAAGAGATCACTCCTCCTAAACGCTGTTGGAACTGAAAATTCAACCTATGGGTGAGCTTTCTACTTGAACAACATGATACATAAATCCATATTCAGTAAATTAAATATTTTTGGATCTGTGGATGATATATATTTCATGATGAATTTTGATTGGCATATATATTTCTACTTTTTAAAGTCTCTGTGTGTTTGTATTGTTTGAATGTGTGTATATATATATATATATATATATATATATATATATATATACACACACACACACACACACACACACACACTCTCTCCAGATTTTTCAAAGTATGAAATATATGTGTCTTATTATACAGTCCATAAATTCATTCATGTTCAGGTATGTGGATTTATAATTATCTTTTCAAAAGATTATTCTCAGAAATATTCATCCACCTGAAATACACATTTGTTTCCTAGTGAATGGTGCTTAGAAATCCTAATATTTCTACAGTAACTGACCGAGATTAGCATCAATGCAAGTAGATTCCTATGATACATGATATGTATTTTGACGTTTCTTTTTTTTCGACACTGGTACATCACTGTTTCTTCAGTTGATGCACAGCATAGGATATATATTTCATCCACAAGTTCACAATTTCCAGGCATTTGGTTCACTTTCAATCACTTCCTGCTTCAGAACACATGTACTCTTGTATATTTCTGGACTGGCCTTTTCATGAGACTTCTTTCCAAACACATTATTTTCGATTTCCATAATCACTTTTCAAGCAAATCTCACACAGCCTTCATGGTAAACCATAACCCTAACATTACCATTAGATATATAACTGGTTGGAATGAATGATTTTGTATCAATACTAGATCTCCTATATATTTTCAGGTATGAGTTCAATCCATTATGTAAATTGGAACCAGTTATATTATTTATTCACAGTATGGTCTATTCATGCATTGTCTCTATATTCATAGACCCAGGGTACACCTATTGGTGCCCCCAAATACTAATCAATACGTCTTCTAGATATTGCTCCCAGAAATGGTGGAAGAAATACTAGTGTCACCTGATCTACATATACATTTTATCACAGTGATATTCTGGACACATAATGCAAAGTTCACACTTATGATTGTACCAAAGTCTAAATGCAAAGTGAGCATGGATTACTAAAAACATCCCTGCCCGGGGGCTTAATGCTCTCAAATGTCAATCCTATTGGTGACTACACAGTTGCTTCGTCCTAAGATTACATATTCAACCTCAACCCTGTTGAAAATATCTAATCCTATCACTCACTTTATACTTTGATTGATTTCCCAATGTCTCTATTTACATCTGCTTTCCTACATAATTTCCCATATTCATTATTGTGACTGACCCTTCACATGTGCTGACATTTACATCTACTCTCTAACTGTCACTCTACTGCTAAAAAACTTTAGGTCCAAATGTTATACTCACTCTTCTTCCTAAACCTACTATCTTCCTAATCCTACCTACTATCCCTTTTTGACTGGATGTTCTCTTCCACATTCAATCATCCAAGGTACAAGGTCTTATGCCATTGCATATCAATTTATCTGAGACATCTGTGCAGAATGTAATTCAAAGCTAAGTATCCCAGTCAAGGGCCCAATGCCCTTCTGGGCTTCAAAGCTTACTTAGATTTCTGTTTTCATACATATACTTCACCTATATATTATTATCAATATCAAAGTTTCCCAATACCATTCTTCATCCAGTAGAATGATTCCTAACCCAAATCAAACATGTTCTTACCCCTAACCATACACTGTTCCCACAATCCAACTATACAGAAGAGCAGGGACAGTGTTGGTCTTACAATAGAGGAATGTAGGGGATCTTCCACCTGCTGAGAACTCAAAGGTCCATGCAGAAATGATCCCTGGAGAAGATGTAGGCAGCTCTGAAGGACATGAGAGAGCAAAAGTCATCTTCCATGGCAAACAACCAGGTCTGTATGACCCTCACTCTTTTTAATGTAGACAAGATGGACCAAACCAGGCCTTGTGGAAAGCTGTCCTGGGTGCCTATGGAGGATATACCATTCTAACTTGTGAAAGTGTCACAGGAAGCAGGGGAAGCCTCCATCTCATAGGACCCTTGGAAGCAACTGTTAGGACAATTTGGTTTTCCAAGCAGTGACCTCACTCAGTTCCTGAAGGAAGTGAGCTCACCTCACTTCTTTTGTGATGCAACTCTCTGAACTTTGCAACCAGGAAGCCAGGCACCCAGAGCCAGTTTCAGTCCCATTCCCAGTGGGCTGACTTGTTTGCATTTACCAAGGACAGAGTCAGTCTTTCTTGGTACCTACTGATGTGAGGATGACCAAAGGCCAGGAAAGCTCTGAAGAGGGGCCTTTTCTGAGAAAGCAGGTAGTGAGTGGCTCACTGGTGGCTCCTGACAACTTCATTGAGTAGGCCAAGGAGGCCAGATCTGAGAGAGGACGGGCCATTGTGGGGGAACATTGTATGGCCCACAAGTCAGAAGACACTCTGGATAGTCACAGACCTACTTGGGGGAAGGAGGTGCCTTAGTGGGTGTGGGTGTGAGTTTATGGTTTTGTGTCATGTTCTGAGAATAGGTAGGAAAGGCAGTTTGTTTGGTTTGGAGTGGACTGTTTCTAGTAAGTCGTTTGACAAGGCGAGTGTTTCTATGTCTGTGTATCCCACTGTATCCCTGGTTGTAGACATTGGAAAAGAGAATGAATCAATGGATGCGTCCTGTCTAGTAGAAAACTTTCCAGCATTCATCCTTTCCAATTTATGAATGGACTGGGGCTTGCCTTATCTATGGGCAACACCTACTATCTTGCTAAGTTCCTGTTTTCTTCCTGAATTCTGGCCACTCTCCAGAATAGGCTCATGGTTTTGTGCCCAAGATATGTACCACCTCCCAGCTCTGTGACATGGCCATGTACTGGATAACTGAAGGGAATGGCAAGCATCTCAGAAAACTCAGATATCAGTGTGACCACTAAAGTGTCAGTGGAGAAACCCTGCTTTGGGTCTTTTGCTTACCTATTGTTCTGTTGCCCTGACTCTCAGGAAGGTCTTTGCCTCAGGCTACCCCTTTGTGAAGCCTGAAGTAAACAGTTTTCAAATGGAAATGAATGGGCATCACCTGTGGCTTTTTGGTTAATTCCTGTGCAAAGGGATGTGTGTGAATCAGCCTCTTGGCCCTGTGTGAGGCTGTGGCTTAGATTCTCAGCACCTGATGGATTAAAGAAAGATCCCATGTGTGCATCCAAAGCCAAAATGGCAAAAAGAGCAGTCATTGTGGATGAAGTCTCTCGCTTTCCTCTGGAAAGTCCCTGACCTGCATCAAGTGAGAATAGGGATCCTTTGGGTCAAATGAGTTCTTCAAAGCCCTGCAGAGGCTAGCCCATAGGTTCTTGGGTTTTCTCATGTCTCCAATTCACACAAAGAATCTATACCCGAAAGTCAGTAGGCCTCAAATTGGAGAAGCAGAGCAGTATTAATGGCAGGCGTATTTGATCACTCCTGGTTCACAGGAAGGGTGTCCAGGCCACCCTGACATTAGGCAAATGAGGGGCAGGGGAGCTTATTCTAGACACTGTCTTGGGCTGCCCCCCTCATGGAAACCTCCAGCCAGAGTTTATGATGAGTGTCTATATGGAAGAAGATGAGGGCCATGTGGCAGTGTTTTGGTTTGAATTTTGGGCATTTGTGAGGCATTTGGAAGGGATGACTGTGTCCACCTGGGCTTGAACTCTGGTGTGATTCCCCTTAGAGACTGAGTTCTGGAACTGAACTCAGAGAAGTATTGCCATGAATTGTGTTGGGATTTTAGGAGGCCACGCATGAGAGTTGCCCTTGGAAACTGAGATCTAGGCCCAGGGTGGCTTTCCACAGAGCACTGGGAATCTCAGCCAGGATATCACATGATTTTATTCTTAAAGACCTGGCAGCCATAATTGAGAGTCACAACACACATGGACCTCACCTTGTAGACCCCAAATGGGCCTGGTTTGATGTGACCTTTTGGCCAGTCTTGGGAAGCCTTGCCTCTGAGTGTTTCTCCAGAGCTTTCATTGAAATGAGCTTCCTCACCATTTAGTGGTTCCTGAATGAATAGAAACCCACAGTGCCTCCAAGTTCATCCTGGAAAAATGGCTTGATAAATACCATGAAATTTTTGAAATTCCCATGACCAGGTGGCACTGGAGAACCTTTGGATGTCCTGTTGCTGATCATGAGTGTACCAGACAGTGCCTTGATTGACTGGGTTTCATGAAAATGGTGTAGAACAGAGATGCCAGTAAGTTGGAGCCTGCTGATTAGTGGGCCTAGAGCAGTGGTGTGCAGGTGTGTGATAAAACATCTGTGGTGGGGCCATGTGGATCTGCCATTGGCTTCCACATGGCTTATGACTGACACGGTGTAGCCAGCAGACCCTTATATGTAAAGGCATTTTGTTATATGGAGAGGTTTCCGGGCAATATTCAGAATCAGGTTGCTGTGGTCAAGGGGGCAAGCTCTGTGGTATCGAAGCATGGTTGGTGCATTCTCCTAGGACCCTGAGTCAGCACACGTGACAGAACTCCCTCCAGCACTGTGTCCCAGTTGAACTCCTTGTATTTCATGAAGCAAATAGGAAACTCCCAGTGAAGCAGCAAGAAACACCAGGAAAAGTGGAGGATGACCAAATGGCCTCACAGTCTACACGGGGATACACTTTGACCCCAGTGGCCACAGTTGACCTACAAAGAGAGAATTCAGCACTGCTGCCTCATGTTCATTGGAAAATCAGAAACCATGTCCTCCAGGTCACATACATGCAAAAAAGCTTTGATGGTCTCACTACAAAGGAAGATAAAGCTCCTGACAACAACATATATTTCAAGGGTCCAACCTCAGAGGCAGTTTCCCAAGAAGTCTTTAGGCCAGCAGAGCTCCATGTTTGTGGAGTGTTTACCCTGTCCCTTACTTATGGAAACTCCTCTACCACCTCCAAGCTTGTGAACTCCTGAGCATTTTCCATTGTATATATGTATTCACAGATTTTCTAACTCTTCTCTTCGAATTGTGTCTTACTTGGGGCAAAGGTAATGTCAAGGCATTGTTCTTGATGAGAGTGGGAAGATTTTTGTGTAGCACATCATTGCATACACATTGGATTCATTTTCCTATTTTCCATTCAAAATACTGAATCCCTGACACTAACCCATACCGTCCTAGACTCTGATTACCAATCCTGATATGATGGAGGAAAATAACCCAAACAGAATAGCAATACATGCAGTTCAGAGGAGGCATGGTGTATAATTGGACTTTCCTTTGGCATTATAAAGGCTAGGTGTTATAAATCTAGTCCAATTGAAGAGAAGTAGTTCTCCATGTGTTTGTAAAGTTAACAAATATGTGAATTCCTGTCTCCCTTTCTCTGTAGCCTATTCAGCACATGTATTTTTACATGCACATATAGAATCCTACCTGGTATCCCACGTACATTCTTGTGAGGAGGCTGACATGGCAGATACAAATTGTGAGAAGAGATCACTCCTCCTAAACGCTGTTGGAACTGAAAATTCAACCTATGGGTGAGCTTTCTACTTGAACAACATGATACATAAATCCATATTCAGTAAATTAAATATTTTTGGATCTGTGGATGATATATATTTCATGATGAATTTTGATTGGCATATATATTTCTACTTTTTAAAGTCTCTGTGTGTTTGTATTGTTTGAATGTGTGTATATATATATATATATATATATATATATACACACACACACACACACACACACACACACACTCTCCAGATTTTTCAAAGTATGAAATATATGTGTCTTATTATACACTCCCTAAATTCATTCATGTTCAGGTATGTGGATTTATAATTATCTTTTCAAAAGATTATTCTCAGAAATATTCATCCACCTGAAATACACATTTGTTTCCTAGTGAATGGTGCTTAGAAATCCTAATATTTCTACAGTAACTGACCGAGATTAGCATCAATGCAAGTAGATTCCTATGATACATGATATGTATTTTGACGTTTCTTTTTTTTCGACACTGGTACATCACTGTTTCTTCAGTTGATGCACAGCATAGGATATATATTTCATCCACAAGTTCACAATTTCCAGGCATTTGGTTCACTTTCAATCACTTCCTGCTTCAGAACACATGTACTCTTGTATATTTCTGGACTGGCCTTTTCATGAGACTTCTTTCCAAACACATTATTTTCGATTTCCATAATCACTTTTCAAGCAAATCTCACACAGCCTTCATGGTAAACCATAACCCTAACATTACCATTAGATATATAACTGGTTGGAATGAATGATTTTGTATCAATACTAGATCTCCTATATATTTTCAGGTATGAGTTCAATCCATTATGTAAATTGGAACCAGTTATATTATTTATTCACAGTATGGTCTATTCATGCATTGTCTCTATATTCATAGACCCAGGGTACACCTATTGGTGCCCCTAAATACTAATCAATACGTCTTCAAGATATTGCTCCCAGAAATGGTGGAAGAAATACTCATGTCACCTGATCTACATATACATTTTATCACAGTGATATTCTGGACACATAATGCAAAGTTCACACTTAAGATTGTACCAAAGTCTAAATGCAAAGTGAGCATGGATTACTAAAAACATCCCTGCCCGGGGGCTTAATGCTCTCAAATGTCAATCCTATTGGTGACTACACAGTTGCTTCGTCCTAAGATTACATATTCAACCTCAACCCTGTTGTAAATATCTAATCCTATCACTCACTTTATACTTTGATTGATTTCCCAATGTCTGTATTTACATCTGCTTTCCTACATAATTTCCCATATTCATTATTGTGACTGACCCTTCACATGTGCTGACATTTACATCTACTCTCTAACTGTCACCCTACTGCTAAAGAACTTTAGGTCCAAATGTTATACTCACTCTTCTTCCTAAACCTACTATCTTCCTAATCCTACCTACTATCCCTTTTTGACTGGATGTTCTCTTCCACATTCAATCATCCAAGGTACAAGGTCTTATGCCATTGCATATCAATTTATCTGAGACATCTGTGCAGAATGTAATTCAAAGCTAAGTATCCCAGTCAAGGGCCCAATGCCCTTCTGGGCTTCAAAGCTTACTTAGATTTCTGTTTTCATACATATACTTCACCTATATATTATTATCAATATCAAAGGTTCCCAATACCATTCTTCATCCAGTAGAATGATTCCTAACCCAAATCAAACATGTTCTTACCCCTAACCATACACTGTTCCCACAATCCAACTTTACAGAAGAGCAGGGACAGTGTTGGTCTTACAATAGAGGAATGTAGGGGATCTTCCACCTGCTGAGAACTCAAAGGTCCATGCAGAAATGATCCCTGGAGAAGATGTAGGCAGCTCTGAAGGACATGAGAGAGCAAAAGTCATCTTCCATGGCAAACAACCAGGTCTGTATGACCCTCACTCTTTTTAATGTAGACAAGATGGACCAAACCAGGCCTTGTGGAAAGCTGTCCTGGGTGCCTATGGAGGATATACCATTCTAACTTATGAAAGTGTCACAGGAAGCAGGGGAAGCCTACATCTCATAGGACCCTTGGAAGCAACTGTTAGGACAATTTGGTTTTCCAAGCAGTGACCTCACTCAGTTCCTGAAGGAAGTGAGCTCACCTCACTTCTTTTGTGATGCAACTCTCTGAACTTTGCAACCAGGAAGCCAGGCACGCAGAGCCAGTTTCAGTCCCATTCCCAGTGGGCTGACTTGTTTGCATTTACCAAGGACAGAGTCAGTCTTTCTTGGTACCTACTGATGTGAGGATGACCAAAGGCCAGGAAAGCTCTGAAGAGGGGCCTTTTCTGAGAAAGCAGGTAGTGAGTGGCTCACTGGTGGCTCCTGACAACTTCATTGAGTAGGCCAAAGAGGCCAGATCTGAGAGAGGACGGGCCATTTGGTGGGAAGATTGTATGGCCCACAAGTCAGAAGACACTCTGGATAGTCACAGACCTACTTGGGGGAAGGAGGTGCCTTAGTGGGTGTGGGTGTGAGTTTATGGTTTTGTGTCATGTTCTGAGAATAGGTAGGAAAGGCAGTTTGTTTGGTTTGGAGTGGACTGTTTCTAGTAAGTCGTTTGACAAGGCGAGTGTTTCTATGTCTGTGTATCCCACTGTATCCCTGGTTGTAGACATTGGAAAAGAGAATGAATCAATGGATGCGTCCTGTCTAGTAGAAAACTTTCCAGCATTCATCCTTTCCAATTTATGAATGGACTGGGGCTTGCCTTATCTATGGGCAACACCTACTATCTTGCTAAGTTCCTGTTTTCTTCCTAAATTCTGGCCACTCTCCAGAATAGGCTCATGGTTTTGTGTCCAAGATATGTACCACCTCCCAGCTCTGTGACATGGCCATGTACTGGATAACTGAAGGGAATGGCAAGCATCTCAGAAAACTCAGATATCAGTGTGACCAGTAAAGTGTCAGTGGAGAAACCCTGCTTTGGGTCTTTTGCTTACCTATTGTTCTGTTGCCCTGACTCTCAGGAAGGTCTTTGCCTCAGGCTACCCCTTTGTGAAGCCTGAAGTAAACAGTTTTCAAATGGAAATGAATGGGCATCACCTGTGGCTTTTTGCTTAATTCCTGTGCAAAGGGATGTGTGTGAATCAGCCTCTTGGCCCTGTGTGAGGCTGTGGCTTAGATTCTCAGCACCTGATGGATTAAAGAAAGATCCCATGTGTGCATCCAAAGCCAAAATGGCAAAAAGAGCAGTCATTGTGGATGAAGTCTCTCGCTTTCCTCTGGAAATTTCCTGACCTGCATCAAGTGAGAATAGGGATCCTTTGGGTCAAATGAGTTCTTCAAAGCCCTGCAGAGGCTAGCCCATAGGTTCTTGGGTTTTCTCATGTCTCCAATTCACACAAAGAATCTATACCCGAAAGTCAGTAGGCCTCAAATTGGAGAAGCAGAGCAGTATTAATGGCAGGCGTATTTGATCACTCCTGGTTCACAGGAAGGGTGTCCAGGCCACCCTGACATTAGGCAAATGAGGGGCAGGGGAGCTTATTCTAGACACTGTCTTGGGCTGCCCCCCTCATGGAAACCTCCAGCCAGAGTTTATGATGAGTGTCTATATGGAAGAAGATGAGGGCCATGTGGCAGTGTTTTGGTTTGAATTTTGGGCATTTGTGAGGCATTTGGAAGGGATGACTGTGTCCACCTGGGCTTGAACTCTGGTGTGATTCCCCTTAGAGACTGAGTTCTGGAACTGAACTCAGAGAAGTATTGCCATGAATTGTGTTGGGATTTTAGGATGCCACGCATGAGAGTTGCCCTTGGAAACTGAGATCTAGGCCCAGGGTGGCTTTCCACAGAGCACTGGGAATCTCAGCCAGGATATCACATGATTTTATTCTTAAAGACCTGGCAGCCATAATTGAGAGTCACAACACACATGGACCTCACATTGTAGACCCCAAATGGGCCTGGTTTGATGTGACCTTTTGGCCAGTCTTGGGAAGCCTTGCCTCTGAGTGTTTCTCCAGAGCTTTCATTGAAATGAGCTTACTGACCATTTAGTGGTTCCTGAATGAATAGAAACCCACAGTGCCTCCAAGTTCATCCTGGAAAAATGGCTTGATAAATACCATGAAATTTTTGAAATTCCCATGAACAGGTGGCACTGGAGAACCTTTGGATGTCCTGTTGCTGATCATGAGTGTACAGACAGTGCCTTGATTGACTGGGTTTCATGAAAATGGTGTAGAACAGAGATGCCAGTAAGTTGGAGCCTGCTGATTAGTGGGGCTAGAGCAGTGGTGTGCAGGTGTGTGATAAAACATCTGTGGTGGGGCCATGTGGATCTGCCATTGGCTTCCACATGGCTTGTGACTGACACGGTGCAGCCAGCAGACCCTTATATGTAAAGGCATCTTGTTATATGGAGAGGTTTCCGGGCAATGTTCAGAATCAGGTTGCTATGGTCAAGGGGGCAAGCTCTGTGGGATAGAAGCCAGGTTGGTGCATTCTCCTAGGACCCTGAGTCAGCACACGTGACAGAACTCCCTCCAGCACTGTGTCCCAGTTGAACTCCTTGTATTTCATGAAGCAAATAGGAAACTCCCAGTGAAGCAGCAAGAAACACCAGGAAAAGTGGAGGATGACCAAATGGCCTCACAGTCCACACGGGGAAACACTTTGACCCCAGTGGCCACAGTTGACCTACAAAGAGAGAATTCAGCACTGCTGCCTTAGGTTCATTGGAAAATCAGAAACCATGTCCTCCAGGTCACATAGATGCAGAAAAAGCTTTGATGGTCTCACTACAAAGGAAGATAAAGCTCCTGACAACAACATATATTTCAAGGGTCCAACCTCAGAGGCAGTTTCCCAAGAAATCTTTAGGCCAGCAGAGCTCCATGTTTCTGGAGTGTTTACCCTGTCCCTTACTTATGGAAACTCCTCTACCACCTCCAAGCTTGTGAACTCCTGAGCATTTTCCATTGTATATATGTATTCACAGATTTTCTAACTCTTCTCTTCGAATTGTGTCTTAATTGGGGCAAAGGTAATGTCAAGGCATTGTTCTTGATGAGAGTGGGAAGATTTTTGTGTAGCACATCATTGCATACACATTGGATTCATTTTCCTATTTTCCATTCAAAATACTGAATCCCTGACACTAACCCATACCCTTCTAGACTCTGATTACCAATCCTGATATGATGGAGGAAAATAACCCAAACAGAATAGCAATACATGCAGTTCAGAAGAGGCATGGTGTATAATTGGACTTTCCTTTGGCATTATAAAGGCTAGGTGTTATAAATCTAGTCCAATTTAAGAGAAGTAGTTCTCCATGTGTTTGTAAAGTTAACAAATATGTGAATTCCTGTCTCCCTTTCTCTGTAGCCAATTCAGCACATGTATTTTTACATGCACATATAGAATCCTACCTGGTATCCCACGTACATTCTTGTGAGGAGGCTGACATGGCAGATACAAATTGTGAGAAGAGATCACTCCTCCTAAACGCTGTTGGAACTGAAAATTCAACCTATGGGTGAGCTTTCTACTTGAACAACATGATACATAAATCCATATTCAGTAAATTAAATATTTTTGGATCTGTGGATGATATATATTTCATGATGAATTTTGATTGGCATATATATTTCTACTTTTGAAAGTCTCTGTGTGTTTGTATTGTTTGAATGTATATATATATATATATATATATATATATATATACACACACACACACACACACACACTCTCCAGATTTTTCAAAGTATGAAATATATGTGTCTTATTATACACTCCCTAAATTCATTCATGTTCAGGTATGTGGATTTATAATTATCTTTTCAAAAGATTATTCTCAGAAATATTCATCCACCTGAAATACACATTTGTTTCCTAGTGAATGGTGCTTAGAAATCCTAATATTTCTACAGTAACTGACCGAGTTTAGCATCAATGCAAGTAGATTCCTATGATACATGATATGTATTTTGACGTTTCTTATTTTTCGACACTGGTACATCACTGTTTCTTCAGTTGATGCACGGCATAGGATATATATTTCATCCACAAGTTCACAATTTCCAGGCATTTGGTTCACTTTCAATCACTTCCTGCTTCAGAACACATGTACTCTTGTATATTTCTGGACTGGCCTTTTCATGAGACTTCTTTCCAAACACATTATTTTCGATTTCCATAATCACTTTTCAAGCAAATCTCACACAGCCTTCATGGTAAACCAGAACCCTAACATTACCATTAGATATATAACTGGTTGGAATGAATGATTTTGTATCAATATTAGATCTCCTGTATATTTTCAGGTATGAGTTCAATCCATTATGTAAATTGGAACCAGTTATAGTATTTATTCACAGTATGGTCTATTCATGCATTGTCTCTATATTCATAGACCCAGGGTACACCTATTGGTGCCCCCAAATACTAATCAATACGTCTTCAGATATTGCTCCCAGAAATGGTGGAAGAAATACTCATGTCACCTGATCTACATATACATTTTATCACAGTGATATTCTGGACACATAATGCAAAGTTCACACTTATGATTGTACCAAAGTCTAAATGCAAAGTGAGAATGGATTACTAAAAACATCCTTGCCCAGGGGCTTAATGCTCTCAAATGTCAGTCCTATTGGTGACTACACAGTTGCTTCGTCCTAAGATTACATATTCAACCTCAACCCTGTTGAAAATATCTAATCCTATCACTCACTTTATACTTTGATTGATTTCGCAATGTCTCTATTGATATCTGCTTTCCTACATAATTTCCCATATTCATTATTGTGAATGACCCTTCACATGTGCTGACATTTACATCTACTCTCTAACTGACACCCTACTGCTAAAGAACTTTGGGTCCAAATGTTATACTCACTCTTCTTCCTAAACCTACTATCTTCCTAATCCTACCTACTATCCCTTTTTGACTGGATGTTCTCTTCCACATTCAATCATCCAAGGTACAAGGTCTTATGCCATTGCATATCAATTTATCTGAGACATCTGTGCAGAATGTAATTCAAAGCTAAGTATCCCAGTCAAGGGCCCAATGCCTTTCTGGGCTTCAAAGCTTACTTAGATTTCTGTTTTCATACATATACTTCACCTATATATTATTATAAATATCACAGGTTCCCAATACCATTCTTCATCCAGTAGAATGATTCCTAACCCAAATCAAACATGTTCTTACCCCTAACCATACACTGTTCCCTCAATCCAACTTTACAGAAGAGCAGGGACAGAGTTGGTCTTACAATAGAGGAATGTAGGGGATCTTCCACCTGCTGAGAACTCAAAGGTCCATGCAGAAATGATCCCTGGAGAAGATGTAGGCAGCTCTGAGGGACATGAGAGAGCAAAAGTCATCTTCCATGGCAAACAACCTGGTCAGGATGAAGGGTTGTGTCTGAATGAGCCGCACTCTTCTTAATGTAGACAAGATGGACCAAACCAGGCCTGTGTGGAAAGCTGTTCCTGGGTGCCTATGGAGGATATACCGTTCTAACTTGTGAAAGTGTCACAGGAAGCAGGGGCAGCCTCCATCTCATAGGACCCTTGGAAGCAACTGTTAGGACAATTTGGTTGCCAAGGCAGTGACCTCATTCAGTTCCTGAAGGAAGTGACCTCACCTCACTTCCTTGGTGATGGAACTCTCTGAACTTGGCAACCAGGAAGCCAGGCACCCAGAGCCAGTTTCAGTCCCATTCCCAGTGGGGTCACTTATTTGCATTTACCAAGGACAGAGTCAGTCTTTCTTGGTACCTACTGATGTGAGGATGAACAAAGGCCAGGAAAGCTCTGAAGAGGGGACTTTTCTGAGAAAGCAGGTATTGAGTGGCTCACTGGTGGCTCCTGACAACTTCATTGAGTAGGCCAAGGAGGCCAGATCTGAGAGAGGACGGGCCATTTTGGGGGAACATTGTATGGCCCACCAGTCAGAAGACACTCCGTATAGTCACAGACCTACTTGGGGGAAGGAGGTGCCTTAGTGGGTGTGGGTGTGCGTTTATGGTTTTGTGTCATGTTCTGAGAATAGGTAGGAAAGGCAGTTTGTTTGGTTTGGAGTGGACTGTTTCTAGTAAGTCGTTTGACAAGGCGAGTGTTTCTATGTCTGTGTATCCCACTGTATCCCTGGTTGTAGACATTGGAAAAGAGAATGAATCAATGGATGTGTCCTGTCTAGTAGAAAACTTTCCAGCATTCATCCTTTCCAATTTATGAATGGACTGGTGCTTGCCTTATCTATGGGCAACACCTACTATCTTGCTATGTTCCTGTTTTCTTCCTGAATTCTGGCCACTGTCCGGAATAGGCTCATGGTTTTGTGTCTAAGATATGTACGACCTCCCAGCTCTGTGACATGGCCATGTAATGGATAACTGAAGGGAATGGCAAGCATCTCAGAAAACTCAGATATCAGTGTGACCAGTAAAGTGTCAGTGGAGAAACCCTGCTTTGGGCCTTTTGCTTACCTATTGTTCTGTTGCCCTGACTCTCAGGAAGGTCTTTGCCTCAGGCTACCCCTTTGTGAAGCCTGAAGTAAACAGTTTTCAAATGGAAATGAATGGGCATCACCTGTGGCTTTTTGCTTAATTCCTGTGCAAAGGGATGTGTGTGAATCAGCCTCTTGGCCCTGTGTGAGGCTGTGGCTTAGATTCTCAGCACCTGTTGGATTAAAGAAAGATCCCATGTGTGCATCCAAAGCCAAAATGGCAAAAAGAGCAGTCATTGTGGATGAAGTCTCTCGCTTTCCTCTGGAAAGTTCCTGACCTGCATCAAGTGAGAATAGGGATCCTTTGGGTCAACTGAGTTCTTCAAAGCCCTGCAGAGGCTAGCCCATTGGTTCTTGGGTTTTCTCATGTCTCCAATTCACACAAAGAATCTATACCCGAAAGTCAGTAGGCCTCAAATTGGAGAAGCAGAGCAGTATTAATGGCAGGCGTATTTGATCACTCCTGGTTCACAGGAAGGGTGTCCAGGCCACCCTGACATTAGGCAAATGAGGGGCAGGGGAGCTTATTCTAGACACTGTCTTGGGATGCCCCCCTCATGGAAACCTCCAGCCAGAGGTTATGATGAGTGTCTATATGGAAGAAGATGAGGGCCATGTGGCAGTGTTTTGGTTTGAATTTTGGGCATTTGTGAGGCATTTGGAAGGGATGACTGTGTCCACCTGGGCTTGAACTCTGGCGTGATTCCCCTTAGAGACTGAGTTCTGGAACTGAACTCAGAGAAGTATTGCCATGAATTGTGTTGGGATTTTAGGAGGCCACGCATGAGAGTTGCCCATGGAAACTGAGATCTAGGCCCAGGGTGGCTTTCCACAGAGCACTGGGAATCTCAGCCAGGATATCACATGATTTTATTCTTAAAGACCTGGCAGCCATAATTGAGAGTCAAAACACACATGGACCTCACATTGTAAACCCCAAATGGGCCTGGTTTGATGTGACCTTTTGGCCAGTCTTGGGAAGCCTTGCCTCTGAGTGTTTCTCCAGAGCTTTCATTGAAATGAGCTTCCTCACCATTTAGTGGTTCCTGAATGAATAGAAACCCACAGTGCCTCCAAGTTCATCCTGGAAAAATGGCTTGATAAATACCATGAAATTTTTGAAATTCCCATGACCAGGTGGCACTGGAGAACCTTTGGATGTCCTGTTGCTAATCATGAGTGTACCAGACAGTGCCTTGATTGACTGGGTTTCATGAAAATGGTGTAGAACAGAGATGCCAGTAAGTTGGAGCCTGCTGATTAGTGGGGCTAGAGCAGTGGTGTGCAGGTGTGTGATAAAACATCTGTGGTGGGGCCATGTGGATCTGCCATTGGCTTCCACATGGCTTGTGACTGACACGGTGCAGCCAGCAGACCCTTATATGTAAAGGCATCTTGTTATATGGAGAGGTTTCCGAGCAATATTCAGAATCATGTTGCTGTGGTCAAGGGGGCAAGCTCTGTGGGATAGAAGCCTGGTTGGTGCATTCTCCTAGGACCCTGAGTCAGCACACGTGACAGAACTCCCTCCAGCACTGTGTCCCAGTTGAACTCCTTGTATTTCATGAAGCAAATAGGAAACTCCCAGTGAAGCAGCAAGAAACACCAGGAAAAGTGGAGGATGACCAAATGGCCTCACAGTCCACACGGGGAAACACTTTGACCCCAGTGGCCACAGTTGAACTACAAAGAGAGAATTCAGCACTGCTGCCTCATGTTCGTTGGAAAATCAGAAACCATGTCCTCCAGGTCACATAGATGCAGAAAAAGCTTTGATGGTCTCACTACAAAGGAAGATAAAGCTCCTGACAACAACATATATTTCAAGGGTCCAACCTCAGAGGCAGTTTCCCAAGAAGTCTTTAGGCCAGCAGAGCTCCATGTTTGTGGAGTGTTTACCCTGTCCCTTACTTATGGAAACTCCTCTACCACCTCCAAGCTTGTGAACTCCTGACCATTGTCCATTGTATATATGTATTCACAGATTTTCTAACTCTTCTCTTAAAATTGTGTCTTACTTGGGGCAAAGGTAATGTCAAGGCATTGTTCTTGATGAGAGTGGGAAGATTTTTGCGTAGCACATAATTGCATACACATTGGATTCATTTTCCTATTTTCCATTCAAAATACTGAATCCCTGACACTAACCCATAACCTCCTAGACTCTGATTACCAATCCTGATATGATGGAGGAAAATAACCCAAACAGAATAGCAATACATGCACTTCAGAGGAGGCATGGTGTATAGTTGGACTTTCCGTTGGCATTATAAAGGCTAGGTGTTATAAATCTAGTCCAATTGAAGAGAAGTAGTTCTCCATGTGTTTGTAAAGTTAACAAATATGTGAATTCCTGTCTCCCTTTCTCTGTAGCCTATTCAGCACATGTATTTTTACATGCACAAATAGAATCCTACCTGGTATCCCACGTACATTCTTGTGAGGAGGCTGACATGGCAGATACAAATTGTGAGAAGAGATCACTCCTCCTAAACGCTGTTGGAACTGAAAATTCAACCTATGGGTGAGCTTTCTACTTGAACAACATGATATATAAATCCATATTCAGTAAATTAAATATTTTTGGATCTGTGGATGATATATATTTCATGATGAATTTTGATTGGCATATATATTTCTACTTTTGAAAGTCTCTGTGTGTTTGTATTGTTTGAATGTGTGTATAATATACATATATATATATATATATATATATATATATATATATACACACACACACACATACACACACACTCTCCAGATTTTTCAAAGTATGAAATATATGTGTCTTATTATACACTCCCTAAATTCATTCATGTTCAGGTATGTGGATTTATAATTATCTTTTCAAAAGATTATTCTCAGAAATATTCATCCACCTGAAATACACATTTGTTTCCTAGTGAATGGTGCTTAGAAATCCTAATATTTCTACCGTAACTGACCGAGTTTAGCATCAATGCAAGTAGATTCCTATGATACATGATATGTATTTTGACGTTTCTTTTTCTTCGACACTGGTACATCACTGTTTCTTCAGTTGATGCACAGCATAGGATATATATTTCATCCACAAGTTCACAATTTCCAGGCATTTGGTTCACTTTCAATCACTTCCTGCTTCAGAACACATGTACTCTTGTATATTTCTGGACTGGCCTTTTCATGAGACTTCTTTCCAAACACATTATTTTCGATTTCCATAATCACTTTTCAAGCAAATCTCACACAGCCTTCATGGTAAACCATAACCCTAACATTACCATTAGATACATAACTGGTTGGAATGAATGATTTTGTATCAATATTAGATTTCCTATATATTTTCAGGTATCAGTTCAATCCATTATGTAAATTGGAACCAGTTATATTATTTATTCACAGTATGGTCTATTCATGCTTTGTCTCTATATTCATAGACCCAGGGTACACCTCTTGGTGCCCCCAAATACTAATCAATACGTCTTCAAGATATTGCTCCCAGAAATGGTGGAAGAAATACTCATGTCACCTGATCTACATATACATTTTATCACAGTGATATTCTGGACACATAATGCAAAGTTCACACTTATGATTGTACCAAAGTCTAAATGCAAAGTGAGCATGGATTACTGAAAACATCCTTGCCCAGGGGATTAATGCTCTCAAATGTCAATCCTATTGGTGACTACACAGTTGCTTCGTCCTAAGATGACATATTCAACCTCAACCCTGTTGAAAATATCTAATCCTATCACTCACTTTACACTTTGATTGATTTCCCAATGTCTCTATTGATATCTGCTTTCCTACATAATTTCCCATATTCATTATTGTGACTGACCCTTCACATGTGCTGACATTTACATCTACTCTCTAACTGACACCCTACTGCTAAAGAACTTTAGGTCCAAATGTTATACTCACTCTTCTTCCTAAACCTACTATCTTCCTAATCGTACCTACTATCCCTTTTTGACTGGATGTTCTCTTCCACATTCAATCATCCAAGGTACAAGGTCTTATGCCATTGCATATCAATTTATCTGAGACATCTGTGCAGAATGTAATTCAAAGCTAAGTATCCCAGTCAAGGGCCCAATGCCCTTCTGGGCTTCAAAGCTTACTTAGATTTCTGTTTTCATACATATACTTCACCTATATATTATTATAAATATCACAGGTTCCCAACACCATTCTTCATCCAGTAGAATGATTCCTAACCCAAATCAAACATGTTCTTACCCCTAACCATACACTGTTCCCTCAATCCAACTTTACAGAAGAGCAGGGACAGAGTTGGTCTTACAATAGAGGAATGTAGGGGATCTTCCACCTGCTGAGAACTCAAAGGTCCATGCAGAAATGATCCCAATAGAAGATGTAGGCAGCTCTGAACGACTTGAGAGAGCAAAAGTCATCTTCCATGGCAAACAACCTGGTCAGGATGAAGGGTTGTGTCTGAATGAGCCGCACTCTTCTTAATGTAGACCAGATGGACCAAACCAGGCCTGTGTGGAAAGCTGTTCCTGGGTGCCTATGGAGGATATACCGTTCTAACTTGTGAAAGTGTCACAGGAAGCAGGGGCAGCCTCCATCTCACAGGACCCTTGGAAGCAACTGTTAGGACAATTTGGTTGCCAAGGCAGTGACCTCATTCAGTTCCTGAAGGAAGTGACCTCACCTCACTTCCTTGGTGATGGAACTCTCTGAACTTGGCAACCAGGAAGCCAGGCACCCAGAGCCAGTTTCAGTCCCAGTCCCAGTGGGCTCACTTGTTTGCATTTACCAAGGACAGAGTCAGTCTTTCTTGGTACCTACTGATGTGAGGATGACCAAATGCCAGGAAAGCTCTGAAGAGGGGTCTTTTCTGAGAAAGCAGGTATTGAGTGGCTTACTGGTGGCTCCTGACAACCTCATTGAGTAGGCCAAGGAGGCCATATCTGAGAGAGGACGGGCCATTTTGGGGGAACATTGTATGGCCCACCAGTCAGAAAACACTCTGGATAGTCACAGACCTACTTGGGGGAAGGAGGTGCCTTAGTGGGTGTGGGTGTGCGTTTATGGTTTTGTGTCATGTTCTGAGAATAGGTAGGAAAGGCAGTTTGTTTGGTTTGGAGTGGACTGTTTCTAGTAAGTCGTTTGACAAGGCGAGTGTTTCTATGTCTGTGTATCCCACTGTATCCCTGGTTGTAGACATTGGAAAAGAGAATGAATCAATGGATGTGTCCTGTCTAGTAGAAAACTTCCCAGCATTCATCCTTTCCAATTTATGAATGGACTGGGGCTTGCCTTATCTATGGGCAACACCTACTATCTTGCTAAGTTCCTGTTTTCTTCCTGAATTCTGGCCACTCTCCAGAATAGGCTCATGGTTTTGTGTCCAAGATATGTACCACCTCCCAGCTCTGTGACATGGCCATGTACTGGATAACTGAAGGGAATGGCAAGCATCACAGAAAACTCAGATATCAGTGTGACCAGTAAAGTGTCAGTGGAGAAACCCTGCTTTGGGCCTTTTGCTTACCTATTGTTCTGTTGCCCTGACTCTCAGGAAGGTCTTTGCCTCAGGCTACCCCTTTGTGAAGCCTGAAGTAAACAGTTTTCAAATGGAAATGAATGGGCATCACCTGTGGCGTTTTGCTTAATTCCTGTGCAAAGGGATGTGTGTGAATCAGCCTCTTGGCCCTGTGTGAGGCTGTGGCTTAGATTCTCAGCACCTGATGGATTAAAGAAAGATCCCATGTGTGCATCCAAAGCCAAAATGGCAAAAAGAGCAGTCATTGTGGATGAAGTCTCTCGCTTTCCTCTGGAAAGTTCCTGACCTGCATCAAGTGAGAATAGGGATCCTTTGGGTCAAATGAGTTCTTCAAAGCCCTGCAGAGGCTAGCCCATAGGTTCTTGGGTTTTCTCATGTCTCCAATTCACACAAAGAATCTATACCCGAAAGTCAGTAGGCCTCAAATTGGAGAAGCAGAGCAGTATTAATGGCAGGCGTATTTGATCACTCCTGGTTCACAGGAAGGGTGTCCAGGCCACCCTGACATTAGGCAAATGAGGGGCAGGGGAGCTTATTCTAGACACTGTCTTGGGCTGCCCCCCTCATGGAAACCTCCAGCCAGAGGTTATGATGAGTGTCTATATGGAAGAAGATGAGGGCCATGTGGCAGTGTTTTGGTTTGAATTTTGGGCATTTGTGAGGCATTTGGAAGGGATGACTGGGTCCACCTGGGCTTGAACTCTGGCGTGATTCCCCTTAGAGACTGAGTTCTGGAACTGAACTCAGAGAAGTATTGCCATGAATTGTGTTGGGATTTTAGGAGGCCACGCATGAGAGTTGTCCCTTGGAAACTGAGATCTAGGCCCAGGGTGGCTTTCCACAGAGCACTGGGAATCTCAGCCAGGATATCACATGATTTTATTCTTAAAGACCTGGCAGCCATAATTGAGAGTCAAAACACACATGGACCTCACCTTGTAGACCCCAAATGGGCCTGGTTTGATGTGACCTTTTGGCCAGTCTTGGGAAGCCTTGCCTCTGAGTGTTTCTCCAGAGCTTTCATTGAAATGAGCTTCCTCACCATTTAGTGGTTCCTGAATGAATAGAAACCCACAGTGCCTCCAAGTTCATCCTGGAAAAATGGCTTGATAAATACCATGAAATTTTTGAAATTCCCATGACCAGGTGGCACTGGAGAACCTTTGGATGTCCTGTTGCTGATCATGAGTGTACCAGACAGTGCCTTGATTGACTGGGTTTCATGAAAATGTTGTAGAACAGAGATGCCAGTAAGTTGGAGCCTGCTGATTAGTGGGCCTAGAGCAGTGGTGTGCAGGTGTGTGATAAAACATCTGTGGTGGGGCCATGTGGATCTGCCATTGGCTTCCACATGGCTTGTGACTGACATGGTGCGGCCAGCAGACACATATATGTAAAGGCATCTTGTTATATGGAGAGGTTTCCGGGCAATGTTCAGAATCAGGTTGCTATGGTGCAGGGGGCAAGCTCTGTGGGATAGAAGCCTGGTTGGTGCATTCTCCTAGGACCCTGAGTCAGCACACGTGACAGAACTCCCTCCAGCACTGTGTCCCAGTTGAACTCCTTGTATTTCATGAAGCAAATAGGAAACTCCCAGTGAAGCAGCAAGAAACACCAGGAAAAGTGGAGGATGACCAAATGGCCTCACAGTCCACATGGGGAAACACTTAGACCCCAGTGGCCACAGTTGACCTGTATATTTCTGGACTGGTCTTTTCATGAGACTTCTTTCCAAACACATTATTTTCGATTTCCATAATCACTTTTCAAGCAAATCTCACACAGCCTTCATGGTAAACCATAACCCTAATATTACCATTAGATATATAACTGGTTGGAATGAATGATTGTGTATCAATATTAGATTTCCTATATATTTTCAGGTATCAGTTCAATCCATTATGTAAATTGGAACCAGTTATATTATTTATTCACAGTTTGGTCTATTCATGCATTATCTCTATATTCATTGACACAGGTTACACCTATTGGTGCCCCCAAATACTAATCAATACGTCTTCAAGATATTGCTCCCAGAAATGGTGGAAGAAATACTCATGTCACCTGATCTACATATACATTTTATCACAGTGATATTCTGGACACATAATGCAAAGTTCACACTTATGATTGTACCAAAGTCTAAATGGAAAGTGAGCATGGATTACTAAAAACATCCTTGTCCAGGTGCCTAATGCTCTCAAATGTCAATCCTATTGGTGACTACACAGTTGCTTCGCCCTAAGATTATATATTCAACCTCAACCCTGTTGAAAATATCTAATCCTATCACTCACTTTATACTTTGACTGATTTCCCAATGTCTCTATTGATACCTGCTTTCCTACATAATTTCCCATATTCATTATTGTGACTGACTCTTCACATGTGCTGACATTTACATCTACTCTCCAACTGACACCCTACTGCTAAAGAACTTTTGGTCCAAATGTTATACTCACTCTTCTTCCTAAACCTAATGACTATCTTCCTAATCCTACCTACTATTCCTTTTTGACTGGATGTTCTCTTCCACATTCAATCATCCAAGGTACATGGTCTTATGCCATTGTATATCAATTTATCTGAGACATCTGTGCAGAAAGTAATTCAAAGCTAAGTATCCCAGTCAAGGGCCCAATGCCCTTCTGGGCTTCAAAGCTTACTTAGATTTCTGTTTTCATACATATACTTCACCTATATATTATTATAAATATCACAGGTTCCCAATACCATTCTTCATCCAGTAGAATGATTCCTAACCCAAAT
Organism: Urocitellus parryii; assembly: GCF_045843805.1. Lineage (NCBI taxonomy): Eukaryota > Metazoa > Chordata > Mammalia > Rodentia > Sciuridae > Urocitellus > Urocitellus parryii. The sequence continues at coordinate 147,935,931 of NC_135533.1, forward strand.
CAAACATGTTCTTACCCCTAACCATACACTGTTCCCTCAATCCAACTTTACAGAAGAGCAGGGACAGAGTTGGTCTTACAATAGAGGAATGTAGGGGATCTTCCACCTGCTGAGAACTCAAAGGTCCATGCAGAAATGATCCCTGGAGAAGATGTAGGCAGCTCTGAAGGACATGAGAGAGCAAAAGTCATCTTCCATGGCAAACAACCTGGTCAGGATGAAGGGGTGTGTCTGTATGAGCCTCACTCTTTTTAATGTAGACAAGATGGACCAAACCAGGCCTTGTGGAAAGCTTTTCCTGGGTGCCTATGGAGGATATACCGTTCTAACTTGTGAAAGTGTCACAGGAAGCAGGGGCAGCCTCCATCTCATAGGACCCTTGGAAGCAACTGTTAGGACAATTTGGTTGCCAAGGCAGTGACCTCATTCAGTTCCTGAAGGAAGTGACCTCACCTCACTTCCTTGGTGATGGAACTCTCTGAATTTGGCAACCAGAAAGCCAGGCACCCAGAGCCAGTTTCAGTCCCAGTCCCAGTGGGCTCACTTGTTTGCATTTACCAAGGACTGAGTCAGTCTTTCTTGGTACCTACTGATGTGAGGATGACCAAATGCCAGGAAAGCTCTGAAGAGGGGTCTTTTCTGAGAAAGCAGGTATTGAGTGGCTTACTGGTGGCTCCTGACAACCTCATTGAGTAGGTCAAGGAGGCCAGATCTGAGAGAGGACGGGCCATTGTGGGGGAACATTGTATGGCCCACCAGTCAGAAGACACTCCGGATAGTCACAGACCTACTTGAGGGAAGGAGGTGCCTTAGTGGGTGTGGGTGTGAGTTTATGGTTTTGTGTCATGTTCTGAGAATAGGTAGGAAAGGCAGTTTGTTTGGTTTGGAGTGGACTGTTTCTAGTAAGTCGTTTGACAAGGCGAGTGTTTCTATGTCTGTGTATCCCACTGTATCCCTGGTTGTAGACATTGGAAAAGAGAATGAATCAATGGATGTGTCCTGTCTAGTAGAAAACTTCCCAGCATTCATCCTTTCCAATTTATGAATGGACTGGGGCTTGCCTTATCTATGGGCAACACCTACTATCTTGCTAAGTTCCTGTTTTCTTCCTGAATTCTGGCCACTCTCCAGAATAGGCTCATGGTTTTGTGTCCAAGATATGTACCACCTCCCAGCTCTGTGACATGGCCATGTACTGGATAACTGAAGGGAATGGCAAGCATCTCAGAAAACTCAGATATCAGTGTGACCAGTAAAGTGTCAGTGGAGAAACCCTGCTTTGGGCCTTTTGCTTACCTATTGTTCTGTTGCCCTGACTCTCAGGAAGGTCTTTGCCTCAGACTAACCCTTCGAGAAGCCTGAAGTAAACAGTTTTCAAATGGAAATGAATGGGCATCACCTGTGGCTTTTTGCTTAATTCCTGTGCAAAGGGATATATGTGAATCAGCCTCTTGGCCCTGTGTGAGGCTGTGGCTTAGATTCTCAGCACGTGATGGATTAAAGAAAGATCCCATGTGTGCATCCAAAGCCAAAATGGCAAAAAGAGCAGTCATTGTGGATGAAGTCTCTCGCTTTCCTCTGGAAAGTTCCTGACCTGCATCAAGTGAGAATAGGGATCCTTTGGGTCAAATGAGTTCTTCAAAGCCCTGCAGAGGCTAGCCCATAGGTTCTTGGGTTTTCTCATGTCTCCAATTCACACAAAGAATCTATACCCGAAAGTCAGTAAGCCTCAAATTGGAGAAGCAGAGCAGTATTAATGGCAGGCGTATTTGATCACTCCTGGTTCACAGGAAGGGTGTCCAGGCCACCCTGACATTAGGCAAATGAGGGTCAAGGGAGCTTATTCTAGACACTGTCTTGGGCTGCCCCCATCATGGAAACCTCCAGCCAGAGGTTATGATGAGTGTCTATATGGAAGAAGATGAGGGCCACGTGGCAGTGTTTTGGTTTGAATTGTGGTCATTTCTGTGGCGGTTGGAAGGGATGACTTGGTCACCTGGTCTTGAACTCTGGCGTGATTGCCCTTAGAGACTGAGTTCTGGAACTGAACTCAGAGAAGTATTGCCATGAATTGTGTTGGGATTTTAGGAGGCCACGCATGAGAGTTGCCCTTGGAAACTGAGATCTAGGCCCAGGGTGGCTTTCCACAGAGCACTGGGAATCTCAGCCAGGATTTCACATGATTTTATTCTTAAAGACCTGGCAGCCATAATTGAGAATCAAAACAAACATGGACCTCACATTGTAGACCTCAAATGGGCCTGGTTTGATGTGACCTTTTGGCCAGTCTTGGGAAGCCTTGCCTCTGAGTGTTTCTCCAGAGCTTTCATTGAAATGAGCTTCCTCACCATTTAGTGGTTCCTGAATGAATAGAAACCCACAGTGCCTCCAAGTTCATCCTGGAAAAATGGCTTGATAAATACCATGAAATTTTTGAAATTCCCATGACCAGGTGGCACTGGAGAACCTTTGGATGTCCTGTTGCTGATCATGAGTGTACCAGACAGTGCCTTGATTGACTGGGTTTCATGAAAATGGTGTAGAACAGAGATGCCAGTAAGTTGGAGCCTGCTGATTAGTGGGCCTAGAGCAGTGGTGTGCAGGTGTGTGATAAAACATCTGTGGTGGGGCCATGTGGATCTGCCATTGGCTTCCACATGGCTTGTGACTGACACGGTGCAGCCAGCAGACCCTTATATGTAAAGGTATCTTGTTATATGGAGAGGTTTTCGGGCAATGTTCAGAATCAGGTTGCTATGGTCAAGGGGGCAAGCTCTGTGGGATAGAAGCCTGGTTGGTGCATTCTCCTAGGACCCTGAGTCAGCACACGTGACAGAACTCCCTCCAGCACTGTGTCCCAGTTGAACTCCTTGTATTTCATGAAGCAAATAGGAAACTCCCAGTGAAGCAGCAAGAAACACCAGGAAAAGTGGAGGATGACCAAATGGCCTCACAGTCCACACGGGGAAACACTTAGACCCCAGTGGCCACAGTTTACCTACAAAGAGAGAATTCAGCACTGCTGCCTCATGTTCATTGGAAAATCAGAAACCATGTCCTCCAGGCCACATAGATGCAGACCAAGCTTTGATGGTCTCACTACAAAGGAAGATAAAGCTCCTGACAACAACATATATTTCAAGGGTCCAACCTCAGAGGCCGTTTCCCAAGAAGTCTTTAGGCCAGCAGAGCTCCATGTTTGTGGAGTGTTTACCCTGTCCCTTACTTATGGAAACTCCTCTACCACCTCCAAGCTTGTGAACTCCTGAGCATTTTCCATTGTATATATGTATTCACAGATTTTCTAACTCTTCTCTTAAAATGGTGTCTTACTTGGGGCAAAGGTAATGTCAAGGCATTGTTCTTGATGAGAGTGGGAAGATTTTTGTGTAGCATATAATTGCATACACATTGGATTCATTTTCCTATTTTCCATTCAAAATACTGAATCCCTGACACTAACCCATACCCTCCTAGACTCTGATTACCAATCCTGATATGATGGAGGAAAATAACCCAAACAGAATAGCAATACATGCAGTTCAGAGGAGGCATGGTGTATAATTGGACTTTCCTTTGGCATTATAAAGGCTAGGTGTTATAAATCTAGTCCAATTGAAGAGAAGTAGTTCTCCATGTGTTTGTAAAGTTAACAAATATGTGAATTCCTGTCTCCCTTTCTCTGTAGCCTATTCAGCACATGTATTTTTACATGCACATATAGAATCCTACCTGGTATCCCACGTACATTCTTGTGAGGAGGCTGACATGGCAGATACAAATTGTGAGAAGAGATCACTCCTCCTAAACGCTGTTGGAACTGAAAATTCAACCTATGGGTGAGCTTTCTACTTGAACAACATGATACATAAATCAATATTCAGTAAATTAAATATTTTTGGATCTGTGGATGATATATATTTCATGATGAATTTTGATTGGCATATATATTTCTAGTTTTTAAAGTCTCTGTGTGTTTGTATTGTTTGAATGTGTGTGTATATATATATATATATATATATATATATATATATACACACACACACACACACACACACACACACACACATTCTCTCTCTCCAGATTTTTCAAAGTATGAAATATATGTGTCTTATTATACACTCCCTAAATTCATTCATGTTCAGGTATGTGGATTTATAATTATCTTTTCAAAAGATTATTCTCAGAAATATTCATCCACCTGAAATACACATTTGTTTCCTAGTGAATGGTGCTTAGAAATCCTAATATTTCTACAGTAACTGACCGAGTTTAGCATCAATGCAAGTAGATTCCTATGATACATGATATGTATTTTGACGTTTCTTTTTTTTCGACACTGGTACATCACTGTTTCTTCAGTTGATGCACAGCATAGGATATATATTTCATCCACAAGTTCACAATTTCCAGGCATTTGGTTCACTTTCAATCACTTCCTGCTTCAGAACACATGTACTCTTGTATATTTCTGGACTGGCCTTTTCATGAGACTTCTTTCCAAACACATTATTTTCGATTTCCATAATCACTTTTCAAGCAAATCTCACACAGCCTTCATGGTAAACCAGAACCCTAACATTACCATTAGATATATAACTGGTTGGAATGAATGATTTTGTATCAATATTAGATTTCCTATATATTTTCAGGTATCAGTTCAATCCATTATGTAAATTGGAACCAGTTATATTATTTATTCACAGTATGGTCTATTCATGCATTGTCTCTATATTCATAGACCCAGGGTACACCTATTGGTGCCCCCAAATACTAATCAATACGTCTTCAAGATATTGCTCCCAGAAATGGTGGAAGAAATACTCATGTCACCTGATCTACATATACATTTTATCACAGTGATATTCTGGACACATAATGCAAAGTTCACACTTATGATTGTACCAAAGTCTAAATGCAAAGTGAGCATGGATTACTAAAAACATCCTTGCCCAGGGGCTTAATGCTCTCAAATGTCAATCCTATTGGTGACTACACAGTTGCTTCGTCCTAAGATTACATATTCAACCTCAACCCTGTTGAAAATATCTAATCCTATCACTCACTTTATACTTTGACTGATTTCCCAATGTCTCTATTGATATCTGCTTTCCTACATAATTTCCCATATTCATTATTGTGACTGACCCTTCACATGTGCTGACATTTACATCTACTCTCTAACTGACACCCTACTGCTAAAGAACTTTAGGTCCAAATGTTATACTCACTCTTCTTCCTAGTCCTACTATCTTCCTAATCCTACCTACTATCCCTTTTTGACTGGATGTTCTCTTCCACATTCAATCATCCAAGGTACAAGGTCTTATGCCATTGCATATCAATTTATCTGAGACGTCTGTGCAGAATGTAATTCAAAGCTAAGTATCCCAGTCAAGGGCTCAATGCCCTTCTGGGCTTCAAAGCTTACTTAGATTTCTGTTTTCATACATACACTTCACCTATATATTATTATCAATATCAAAGGTTCCCAATACCATTCTTCATCCAGTAGAATGATTCCTAACCCAAATCAAACATGTTCTTACCATACACTGTTCCCTGAATCCAACTTTACAGAAGAGCAGGGACAGAGTTGGTCTTACAATAGAGGAATGTAGGGGATCTTCCACCTGCTGAGAACTCAAAGGTCCATGCAGAAATGATCTCTGGAGAAGATGTAGGCAGCTCTGAAGGACATGAGAGAGCAAAAGTCATCTTCCATGGCAAACAACCTGGTCAGGATGAAGGGTTGTGTCTGAATGAGCCGCACACTTCTTAATGTAGACAAGATGGACCAAACCACGCCTTGTGGAAAGCTGTTCCTGGGTGCCTATGGAGGATATACCGTTCTAACTTGTGAAAGTGTCACAGGAAGCAGGGGCAGCCTCCATCTCATAGGACCCTTGGAAGCAACTGTTAGGACAATTTCGTTGCCAAGGCAGTGACCTCATTCAGTTCCTGAAGGAAGTGACCTCACCTCACTTCCTTGGTGATGGAACTCTCTGAACTTGGCAACCAGGAAGCCAGGCACCCAGAGCCAGTTTCAGTCCCAGTCCCAGTGGGCTCACTTGTTTGCATTTACCAAGGACAGAGTCAGTCTTTCTTTTTACCTACTGATGTGAGGATGACCAAATGCCAGGAAAGCTCTGAAGAGGGGACTTTTCTGAGAAAGCAGGTAGTGAGTGGCTCACTGGTGGCTCCTGACAACCTCATTGAGTAGGCCAAGGAGGCCAGATCTGAGAGAGGACGGGCCATTTTGGGGGAACATTGTATGGCCCACAAGTCAGAAGTCACTCTGGATAGTCACAGACCCACTTGGGGGAAGGAGGTGCCTTAGTGGGTGTGGGTGTGAGTTTATGGTTTTGTGTCATGTTCTGAGAATACGTAGGAAAGGCAGTTTGTTTGGTTTGGAGTGGACTGTTTCTAGTAAGTCGTTTGACAAGGCGAGTGTTTCTATGTCTGTGTATCCCACTGTATCCCTGGTTGTAGACATTGGAAAAGAGAATGAATCAATGGATGTGTCCTGTCTAGTAGAAAACTTTCCAGCATTCATCCTTTCCAATTTATGAATGGACTGGGGCTTGCCTTATCTATGGGCAACACCTACTATCTTGCTAAGTTCCTGTTTTCTTCCTGAATTCTGGCCACTCTCCAGAATAGGCTCATGGTTTTGTGTCCAAGATATGTACCACCTCCCAGCTCTGTGACATGGCCATGTACTGGATAACTGAAGGGAATGGCAAGCATCTCAGAAAACTCAGATATCAGTGTGACCAGTAAAGTGTCAGTGGAGAAACCCTGCTTTGGGCCTTTTGCTTACCTATTGTTCTGTTGCCCTGACTCTCAGGAAGGTCTTTGCCTCAGGCTACCCCTTTGTGAAGCCTGAAGTAAACAGTTTTCAAATGGAAATGAATGGGCATCACCTGTGGCTTTTTGCTTAATTCCTGTGCAAAGGGATGTATGTGAATCAGCCTCTTGGCCCTGTGTGAGGCTGTGGCTTAGATTCTCAGCACCTGATGGATTAAAGAAAGATCCCATGTGTGCATCCAAAGCCAAAATGGCAAAAAGAGCAGTCATTGTGGATGAAGTCTCTCGCTTTCCTCTGGAAAGTTCCTGACCTGCATCAAGTGAGAATAGGAATCCTTTGGGTCAAAAGAGTTCTTCAAAGCCCTGCAGAGGCTAGCCCATAGGTTCTTGGGTTTTCTCATGTCTCCAATTCACACAAAGAATCTATACCCGAAAGTCAGTAGGCCTCAAATTGGAGAAGCAGAGCAGTATTAATGGCAGGCGTATTTGATCACTCCTGGTTCACAGGAAGGGTGTCCAGGCCACCCTGACATTAGGCAAATGAGGGGCAGGGGAGCTTATTCTAGACACTGTCTTGGGCTGCCCCCCTCATGGAAACCTCCAGCCAGAGGTTATGATGAGTGTCTATATGGAAGAAGATGAGGGCCATGTGGCAGTGTTTTGCTTTGAATTTTGGGCATTTGTGAGGCATTTGGAAGGGATGACTGGGTCCACCTGGGCTTGAACTCTGGCGTGATTCCCCTTAGAGACTGAGTTCTGGAACTGAACTCAGAGAAGTATTGCCATGAATTGTGTTGGGATTTTAGGAGGCTACGCATGAGAGTTGCCCTTGGAAACTGAGATCTAGGCCCAGGGTGGCTTTCCACAGAGCACTGGGAATCTCAGCCAGGATATCACATGATTTTATTCTTAAAGACCTGGCAGCCATAATTGAGAGTCAAAACACACATGGACCTCACCTTGTAGACCCCAAATGGGCCTGGTTTGATGTGACCTTTTGGCCAGTCTTGGGAAGCCTTGCCTCTGAGTGTTTCTCCAGAGCTTTCATTGAAATGAGCTTCCTCACCATTTAGTGGTTCCTGAATGAATAGAAACCCACAGTGCCTCCAAGTTCATCCTGGAAAAATGGCTTGATAAATACCATGAAATTTTTGAAATTCCCATGACCAGGTGGCACTGGAGAACCTTTGGATGTCCTGTTGCTGATCATGAGTGTACCAGACAGTGCCTTGATTGACTGGGTTTCATGAAAATGGTGTAGAACAGAGATGCCAGTAAGTTGGAGCCTGCTGATGAGTGGGCCTAGAGCAGTGGTGTGCAGGTGTGTGATAAAACATCTGTGGTGGGGCCATGTGGATCTGCCATTGGCTTCCACATGGCTTGTGAATGACACGGTGCAGCCAGCAGACCCTTATATGTAAAGGCATCTTGTTATATGGAGAGGTTTCCGGGCAATGTTCAGAATCAGGTTGCTATGGTCAAGGGGGCAAGCTCTGTGGGATAGAAGCCTGGTTGGTGCATTCTCCTAGGACCCTGAGTCAGCACACGTGACAGAACTCCCTCCAGCACTGTGTCCCAGTTGAACTCCTTGTATTTCATGAAGCAAATAGGAAACTCCCAGTGAAGCAGCAAGAAACATCAGGAAAAGTGGAGGATGACCAAATGGCCTCACAGTCCACACGGGGAAACACTTTGACCCCAGTGGCCATAGTTGACCTACAAAGAGAGAATTCAGCACTGCTGCCTCATGTTCATTGGAAAATCAGAAACCATGTCCTCCAGGTCACATAGATGCAAAAAAGCTTTGATGGTCTCACTACAAAGGAAGATAAAGCTCCTGACAACAACATATATTTCAAGGGTCAAACCTCAGAGGCAGTTTCCCAAGAAGACTTTAGGCCAGCAGAGCTCCATGTTTGTGGAGTGTTTACCCTGTCCCTTACTTATGGAAACTCCTCTACCACCTCCAAGCTTGTGAACTCCTGAGCATTTTCCATTGTATATATGTATTCACAGATTTTCTAACTCTTCTCTTAAAATTGTGTCTTACTTGGGGCAAAGGTAATGTCAAGGCATTGTTCTTGATGAGAGTGGGAAGATTTTTGCGTAGCACATAATTGCATACACATTGGATTCATTTTCCTATTTTCCATTCAAAATACTGAATCCCTGACACTAACCCATACCCTCCTAGACTCTGATTACCAATCCTGATATGATGGAGGAAAATAACCCAAACAGAATAGCAATACATGCAGTTCAGAGGAGGCATGGTGTATAATTGGATTTCCTTTGGCATTATAAAGGCTAGGTGTTATAAATCTAGTCCAATTGAAGAGAAGTAGTTCTCCATGTGTTTGTAAAGTTAACAAATATGTGAATTCCTGTCTCCCTTTCTCTGTAGCCTATTCAGCACATGTATTTTTACATGCACATATAGAATCCTACCTGGTATCCCACGTACATTCTTGTGAGGAGGCTGACATGGCAGATACAAATTGTGAGAAGAGATCACTCCTCCTAAACGCTGTTGGAACTGAAAATTCAACCTCTGGGTGAGCTTTCTACTTGAACAACATGATATATAAATCCACATTCAGTAAATTAAATATTTTTGGATCTGTGGATGATATATATTTCATGATGAATTTTGATTGGCATATATATTTCTACTTTTTAAAGTCTCTGTGTGTTTGTATTGTTTGAATGTGTGTGTGTATATATATATATATATATATATATATATATATATATACACACACACACACACACACACACACACACTCTCTCTCCAGATTTTTCAAAGTATGAAATATATGTGTCTTATTATACACTCCCTAAATTCATTCATGTTCAGGTATGTGGATTTATAATTATCTTTTCAAAAGATTATTCTCAGAAATATTCATCCACCTGAAATACACATTTGTTTCCTAGTGAATGGTGCTTAGAAATCCTCATATTTCTACAGTAACTGACCGAGTTTAGCATCAATGCAAGTAGATTCCTATGATACATGATATGTATTTTGACGTTTCTTTTTTTTCGACACTGGTACATCACTGTTTCTTCAGTTGATGCACAGCATAGGATATATATTTCATCCACAAGTTCACAATTTCCAGGCATTTGGTTCACTTTCAATCACTTCCTGCTTCAGAACACATGTACTCTTGTATATTTCTGGACTGGCCTTTTCATGAGACTTCTTTCCAAACACATTATTTTCGATTTCCATAATCACTTTTCAAGCAAATCTCACACAGCCTTCATGGTAAACCAGAACCCTAACATTACCATTAGATATATAACTGGTTGGAATGAATGATTTTGTATCAATATTAGATTTCCTATATATTTTCAGGTATCAGTTCAATCCATTATGTAAATTGGAACCAGTTATATTATTTATTCACAGTATGGTCTATTCATGCATTGTCTCTATATTCATAGACCCAGGGTTCACCTATTGGTGCCCCCAAATACTAATCAATACGTCTTCAAGATATTGCTCCCAGAAATGGTGGAAGAAATACTCATGTCACCTGATCTACATATACATTTAATCACAGTGATATTCTGGACACATAATGCAAAGTTCACACTTATGATCGTACCAAAGTCTAAATGCAAAGTGAGCATGGATTACTAAAACATCCTTGTCCAGGGGCTTAATGCTCTCAAATATCAATCCTATTGGTGACTACACAGTTGCTTCGTCCTAAGATTACATATTCAACCTCAACCCTGTTGAAAATATCTAATCCTATCACTCACTTTATACTTTGACTGATTTCCCAATGTCTCTATTGATATCTACTTTCCTACATAATTTCCCATATTCATTATTGTGACTGACCCTTCACATGTGCTGACATTTACATCTACTCTCTAACTGACACCCTACTGCTAAAGAACTTTAGGTCCAAATGTTATACTGACTCTTCTTCCTAAACCTACTATCTTCCTAATCCTACCTACTATCCCTTTTTGACTGGATGTTCTCTTCCACATTCAATCATCCAAGGTCCAAGGTCTTATGCCATTGTATATCAATTTATCTGAGACATCTGTGCAGAAAGTAATTCAAAGCTAAGTATCCCAGTCAAGGGCCCAAAGCCCTTCTGGGCTTCAAAACTTACTTAGTTTTCTGTTTTCATACATATACTTCACCTATATATTATTATAAATATCACAGGTTCCCAATACCATTCTTCATCCAGTAGAATGATTCCTAACCCAAATCAAACATGTTCTTACCCCTAACCATACACTGTTCCCTCAATCCAACTTTACAGAAGAGCAGGGACAGAGTTGGTCTTACAATAGAGGAATGTAGGGGATCTTCCACATGCTGAGAACTCAAAGGTCCATGCAGAAATGATCCCTGGAGAAGATGTAGGCAGCTCTGAAGGACATGAGAGAGCAAAAGTCATCTTCCATGGCAAACAACCTGGTCAGGATGAAGGGTTGTGTCTGAATGAGCCGCACTCTTCTTAATGTAGACCAGATGGACCAAACCAGGCCTGTGTGGAAAGCTGTTCCTGGGTGCCTATGGAGGATATACCGTTCTAACTTGTGAAAGTGTCACAGGAAGCAGGGGCAGCCTCCATCTCATAGGACCCTTGGAAGCAACTGTTAGGACAATTTCGTTGCCAAGGCAGTGACCTCATTCAGTTCCTGAAGGAAGTGACCTCACCTCACTTCCTTGGTGATGGAACTCTCTGAACTTGGCAACCAGGAAGCCAGGCACCCAGAGCCAGTTTCAGTCCCAGTCCCAGTGGGCTCACTTGTTTGCATTTACCAAGGACAGAGTCAGTCTTTCTTTTTACCTACTGATGTGAGGATGACCAAATGCCAGGAAAGCTCTAAAGAGGGGACTTTTCTGAGAAAGCAGGTATTGAGTGGCTCACTGGTGGCTCCTGACAACTTCATTGAGTAGGCCAAGGAGGCCAGATCTGAGAGAGGACGGGCCTTTTTGGGGGAATATTGTATGGCCCACCAGTCAGAAGACACTCTGGATAGTCACAGACCTACTTGGGGGAAGGAGGTGCCTTAGTGGGTGTGGGTGTGAGTTTATGGTTTTGTGTCATGTTCTGAGAATAGGTAGGAAAGGCAGTTTGTTTGGTTTGCAGTGGACTGTTTCTAGTAAGTCGTTTGACAAGGCGAGTGTTTCTATGTCTGTGTATCCCACTCTATCCCTGGTTGTAGACATTGGAAAAGAGAATGAATCAATGGATGTGTCCTGTCTAGTAGAAAACTTTCCAGCATTCATCCTTTCCAATTTATGAATGGACTGGGGCTTGCCTTATCTATGGGCAACACCTACTAGCTTGCTAAGTTCCTGTTTTCTTCCTGAATTCTGGCCACTCTCCGGAATAGGCTCATGGTTTTGTGTCCAAGATATGTACCACCTCCCAGCTCTGTGACATGGCCATGTACTGGATAACTGAAGGGAATGGCAAGCATCTCAGAAAACTCAGATATCAGTGTGACCAGTAAAGTGTCAGTGGAGAAACCCTGCTTTGGGCCTTTTGCTTACCTATTGTTCTGTTGCCCTGACTCTCAGGAAGGTCTTTGCCTCAGGCTACCCCTTTGTGAAGCCTGAAGTAAACAGTTTTCAAATGGAAATGAATGGGCATCACCTGTGGCTTTTTGCTTAATTCCTGTGCAAAGGGATGTGTGTGAATCAGCCTCTTGGCCCTGTGTGAGGCTGTGGCTTAGATTCTCAGCACCTGATGGATTAAAGAAAGATCCCATGTGTGCATCCAAAGCCAAAATGGCAAAAAGAGCAGTCATTGTGGATGAAGTCTCTCGCTTTCCTCTGGAAAGTTCCTGACCTGCATCAAGTGAGAATAGGGATCCTTTGGTCAAATGAGTTCTTCAAAGCCCTACAGAGGCTAGCCCATAGGTTCTTGGGTTTTCTCATGTCTCCAATTCACACAAAGAATCTATACCCGAAAGTCAGTAGGCCTCAAATTGGAGAAGCAGAGCAGTATTAATGGCAGGCGTATTTGATCACTCCTGGTTCACAGGAAGGGTGTCCAGGCCACCCTGACATTAGGCAAATGAGGGGCAGGGGAGCTTATTCTAGACACTGTCTTGGGCTGCCCCCCTCATGGAAACCTCCAGCCAGAGGTTATGATGAGTGTCTATATAGAAGAAGATGAGGGCCATGTGGCAGTGTTTTGGTTTGAATTGTGGTCATTTCTGTGGAGGTTGGAAGGGATGACTTGGTCCACCTGGTCTTGAACTCTGGCGTGATTCCCCTTAGAGACTGAGATCTGGAACTGAACTGAGAGAAGTATTGCCATGAATTGTTTTGGGATTTTAGGAGGCAACGCATGAGAGTTGCCCTTGGAAACTGAGATCTAGGCCCAGGGTGGCTTTCCACAGAGCACTGGGAATCTCAGCCAGGATTTCACATGATTTTATTCTTAAAGACCTGGCAGCCATAATTGAGAGTCAAAACACACAGGGAGCTCACATTGTAGACCTCAATGGGCCTGGCTTGATGTGACCTTTTGGCCAGTCTTGGGAAGCCTTGCCTCTGAGTGTTTCTCCAGAGCTTTCATTGAAATGAGCTTCCTCACCATTTAGTGGTTTCTGAATGAATAGAAACCCACAGTGCCTCCAAGTTCATCCTGGAAAAATGGCTTGATAAATACCATGAAATTTTTGAAATTCCCATGACCAGGTGGCACTGGAGAACCTTTGGATGTCCTGTTGCTGATCATGAGTGTACCAGACAGTGCCTTGATTGACTGGGTTTCATGAAAATGGTGTAGAACAGAGATGCCAGTAAGTTGGAGCCTGCTGATTAGTGGGCCTAGAGCAGTGGTGTGCAGGTGTGTGATAAAACATCTGTGGTGGGGCCATGTGGATCTGCCATTGGCTTCCACGTGGCTTGTGACTGACACGGTGCAGCCAGCAGACCCTTATATGTAAAGGCATCTTGTTATATGGAGAGGTTTCCGGGCAATGTTCAGAATCAGGTTGCTATGGTCCAGGGGGCAAGCTCTGTGGGATAGAAGCCTGGTTGGTGCATTCTCCTAGGACCCTGAGTCAGCACACGTGACAGAACTCCCTCCAGCACTGTGTCCCAGTTGAACTCCTTGTATTTCATGAAGCAAATAGGAAAGTCCCAGTGAAGCAGCAAGAAACACCAGAAAAAGTGGAGGATGACCAAAGGGCATCACAGTCCACACGGGGAAACACTTAGACCCCAGTCTCCACAGTTTACCTACAAAGAGAGAATTCAGCACTGCTGCCTCATGTTCATTGGAAAATCAGAAACCATGTCTTCCAGGTCACATGGATGCAGAAAAAGCTTTGAGGGTCTCACTACAAAGGAAGATAAAGCTCCTGACAACAACATATATTTCAAGGGTCCAACCTCAGAGGCAGTTTCCCAAGAAGTCTTTAGGCCACAGAGCTCCATGTTTGTGGAGTGTTTACCCTGTCCCTTACTTATGGAAACTCCTCTACCACCTCCAAGCTTGTGAACTCCTGAGCATTTTCCATTGTATATATGTATTCACAGATTTTCTAACTCTTCTCTTCGAATTGTGTCTTACTTGGGGCAAAGGTAATGTCAAGGCATTGTTCTTGATGAGAGTGGGAAGATTTTTGTGTAGCACATCATTGCATACACATTGGATTCATTTTCCTATTTTCCATTCAAAATACTGAATCCCTGACACTAACCCATACCGTCCTAGACTCTGATTACCAATCCTGATATGATGGAGGAAAAGAACCCAAACAGAATAGCAATACATGCAGTTCAGAGGAGGCATGGTGTATAATTGGACTTTCCTTTGGCATTATAAAGGCTAGGTGTTATAAATCTAGTCCAATTTAAGAGAAGTAGTTCTCCATGTGTTTGTAAAGTTAACAAATATGTGAATTCCTGTCTCCCTTTCTCTGTAGCCTATTCAGCACATGTATTTTTACATGCACATATAGAATCCTAACTGGTATCCCACGTACATTCTTGTCAGGAGGCTGACATGGCAGATACAAATTGTGAGAAGAGATCACTCCTCCTAAACGCTGTTGGAACTGAAAATTCAACCTATGGGTGAGCTTTCTACTTGAACAACATGATACATAAATCCATATTCAGTAAATTAAATATTTTTGGATCTGTGGATGATATATATTTCATGATGAATTTTGATTGGCATATATATTTCTACTTTTTAAAGTCTCTGTGTGTTTGTATTGTTTTAATGTATATATATATATATATATATATATATATATATATATATACACACACACACACACACACACACACACACACACACTCTCTCTCCAGATTTTTCAAAGTATGAAATATATGTGTCTTATTATACACTCCCTAAATTCATTCATGTTCAGGTATGTGGATTTATAATTATCTTTTCAAAAGATTATACTCAGAAATATTCATCCACATGAAATACACATTTGTTTCCTAGTGAATGGTGCTTAGAAATCCTAATATTTCTACAGTAACTGACCGAGTTTAGCATCAATGCAAGTAGATTCCTATGATACATGATATGTATTTTGACGTTTCTTTTTTTTCGACACTGGTACATCACTGTTTCTTCAGTTGATGCACAGCATAGGATATATATTTCATCCACAAGTTCACAATTTCCAGGCATTTGGTTCACTTTCAATCACTTCCTGCTTCAGAACACATGTACTCTTGTATATTTCTGGACTGGCCTTTTCATGAGACTTCTTTCCAAACACATTATTTTCGATTTCCATAATCACTTTTCAAGCAAATCTCACACAGCCTTCATGGTAAACCAGAACCCTAACATTACCATTAGATATATAACTGGTTGGAATGAATGATTTTGTATCAATATTAGATTTCCTATATATTTTCAGGTATCAGTTCAATCCATTATGTAAATTGGAACCAGTTATATTATTTATTCACAGTATGGTCTATTCATGCATTGTCTCTATATTCATAGACCCAGGGTTCACCTATTGGTGCCCCCAAATACTAATCAATACGTCTTCAAGATATTGCTCCCAGAAATGGTGGAAGAAATACTCATGTCACCTGATCTACATATACATTTAATCACAGTGATATTCTGGACACATAATGCAAAGTTCACACTTATGATCGTACCAAAGTCTAAATGCAAAGTGAGCATGGATTACTAAAACATCCTTGTCCAGGGGCTTAATGCTCTCAAATATCAATCCTATTGGTGACTACACAGTTGCTTCGTC
Organism: Urocitellus parryii; assembly: GCF_045843805.1. Classification (NCBI taxonomy): domain Eukaryota; kingdom Metazoa; phylum Chordata; class Mammalia; order Rodentia; family Sciuridae; genus Urocitellus; species Urocitellus parryii. The sequence continues at coordinate 147,951,990 of NC_135533.1, forward strand.
CTAAGATTACATATTCAACCTCAACCCTGTTGAAAATATCTAATCCTATCACTCACTTTATACTTTGACTGATTTCCCAATGTCTCTATTGATATCTACTTTCCTACATAATTTCCCATATTCATTATTGTGACTGACCCTTCACATGTGCTGACATTTACATCTACTCTCTAACTGACACCCTACTGCTAAAGAACTTTAGGTCCAAATGTTATACTGACTCTTCTTCCTAAACCTACTATCTTCCTAATCCTACCTACTATCCCTTTTTGACTGGATGTTCTCTTCCACATTCAATCATCCAAGGTCCAAGGTCTTATGCCATTGTATATCAATTTATCTGAGACATCTGTGCAGAAAGTAATTCAAAGCTAAGTATCCCAGTCAAGGGCCCAAAGCCCTTCTGGGCTTCAAAACTTACTTAGTTTTCTGTTTTCATACATATACTTCACCTATATATTATTATAAATATCACAGGTTCCCAATACCATTCTTCATCCAGTAGAATGATTCCTAACCCAAATCAAACATGTTCTTACCCCTAACCATACACTGTTCCCTCAATCCAACTTTACAGAAGAGCAGGGACAGAGTTGGTCTTACAATAGAGGAATGTAGGGGATCTTCCACATGCTGAGAACTCAAAGGTCCATGCAGAAATGATCCCTGGAGAAGATGTAGGCAGCTCTGAAGGACATGAGAGAGCAAAAGTCATCTTCCATGGCAAACAACCTGGTCAGGATGAAGGGTTGTGTCTGAATGAGCCGCACTCTTCTTAATGTAGACCAGATGGACCAAACCAGGCCTGTGTGGAAAGCTGTTCCTGGGTGCCTATGGAGGATATACCGTTCTAACTTGTGAAAGTGTCACAGGAAGCAGGGGCAGCCTCCATCTCATAGGACCCTTGGAAGCAACTGTTAGGACAATTTCGTTGCCAAGGCAGTGACCTCATTCAGTTCCTGAAGGAAGTGACCTCACCTCACTTCCTTGGTGATGGAACTCTCTGAACTTGGCAACCAGGAAGCCAGGCACCCAGAGCCAGTTTCAGTCCCAGTCCCAGTGGGCTCACTTGTTTGCATTTACCAAGGACAGAGTCAGTCTTTCTTTTTACCTACTGATGTGAGGATGACCAAATGCCAGGAAAGCTCTAAAGAGGGGACTTTTCTGAGAAAGCAGGTATTGAGTGGCTCACTGGTGGCTCCTGACAACTTCATTGAGTAGGCCAAGGAGGCCAGATCTGAGAGAGGACGGGCCTTTTTGGGGGAATATTGTATGGCCCACCAGTCAGAAGACACTCTGGATAGTCACAGACCTACTTGGGGGAAGGAGGTGCCTTAGTGGGTGTGGGTGTGAGTTTATGGTTTTGTGTCATGTTCTGAGAATAGGTAGGAAAGGCAGTTTGTTTGGTTTGGAGTGGACTGTTTCTAGTAAGTCGTTTGACAAGGCGAGTGTTTCTATGTCTGTGTATCCCACTCTATCCCTGGTTGTAGACATTGGAAAAGAGAATGAATCAATGGATGTGTCCTGTCTAGTAGAAAACTTTCCAGCATTCATCCTTTCCAATTTATGAATGGACTGGGGCTTGCCTTATCTATGGGCAACACCTACTAGCTTGCTAAGTTCCTGTTTTCTTCCTGAATTCTGGCCACTCTCCGGAATAGGCTCATGGTTTTGTGTCCAAGATATGTACCACCTCCCAGCTCTGTGACATGGCCATGTACTGGATAACTGAAGGGAATGGCAAGCATCTCAGAAAACTCAGATATCAGTGTGACCAGTAAAGTGTCAGTGGAGAAACCCTGCTTTGGGCCTTTTGCTTACCTATTGTTCTGTTGCCCTGACTCTCAGGAAGGTCTTTGCCTCAGGCTACCCCTTTGTGAAGCCTGAAGTAAACAGTTTTCAAATGGAAATGAATGGGCATCACCTGTGGCTTTTTGCTTAATTCCTGTGCAAAGGGATGTGTGTGAATCAGCCTCTTGGCCCTGTGTGAGGCTGTGGCTTAGATTCTCAGCACCTGATGGATTAAAGAAAGATCCCATGTGTGCATCCAAAGCCAAAATGGCAAAAAGAGCAGTCATTGTGGATGAAGTCTCTCGCTTTCCTCTGGAAAGTTCCTGACCTGCATCAAGTGAGAATAGGGATCCTTTGGTCAAATGAGTTCTTCAAAGCCCTACAGAGGCTAGCCCATAGGTTCTTGGGTTTTCTCATGTCTCCAATTCACACAAAGAATCTATACCCGAAAGTCAGTAGGCCTCAAATTGGAGAAGCAGAGCAGTATTAATGGCAGGCGTATTTGATCACTCCTGGTTCACAGGAAGGGTGTCCAGGCCACCCTGACATTAGGCAAATGAGGGGCAGGGGAGCTTATTCTAGACACTGTCTTGGGCTGCCCCCCTCATGGAAACCTCCAGCCAGAGGTTATGATGAGTGTCTATATAGAAGAAGATGAGGGCCATGTGGCAGTGTTTTGGTTTGAATTGTGGTCATTTCTGTGGAGGTTGGAAGGGATGACTTGGTCCACCTGGTCTTGAACTCTGGCGTGATTCCCCTTAGAGACTGAGATCTGGAACTGAACTGAGAGAAGTATTGCCATGAATTGTTTTGGGATTTTAGGAGGCAACGCATGAGAGTTGCCCTTGGAAACTGAGATCTAGGCCCAGGGTGGCTTTCCACAGAGCACTGGGAATCTCAGCCAGGATTTCACATGATTTTATTCTTAAAGACCTGGCAGCCATAATTGAGAGTCAAAACACACAGGGAGCTCACATTGTAGACCTCAATGGGCCTGGCTTGATGTGACCTTTTGGCCAGTCTTGGGAAGCCTTGCCTCTGAGTGTTTCTCCAGAGCTTTCATTGAAATGAGCTTCCTCACCATTTAGTGGTTTCTGAATGAATAGAAACCCACAGTGCCTCCAAGTTCATCCTGGAAAAATGGCTTGATAAATACCATGAAATTTTTGAAATTCCCATGACCAGGTGGCACTGGAGAACCTTTGGATGTCCTGTTGCTGATCATGAGTGTACCAGACAGTGCCTTGATTGACTGGGTTTCATGAAAATGGTGTAGAACAGAGATGCCAGTAAGTTGGAGCCTGCTGATTAGTGGGCCTAGAGCAGTGGTGTGCAGGTGTGTGATAAAACATCTGTGGTGGGGCCATGTGGATCTGCCATTGGCTTCCACGTGGCTTGTGACTGACACGGTGCAGCCAGCAGACCCTTATATGTAAAGGCATCTTGTTATATGGAGAGGTTTCCGGGCAATGTTCAGAATCAGGTTGCTATGGTCCAGGGGGCAAGCTCTGTGGGATAGAAGCCTGGTTGGTGCATTCTCCTAGGACCCTGAGTCAGCACACGTGACAGAACTCCCTCCAGCACTGTGTCCCAGTTGAACTCCTTGTATTTCATGAAGCAAATAGGAAAGTCCCAGTGAAGCAGCAAGAAACACCAGAAAAAGTGGAGGATGACCAAAGGGCATCACAGTCCACACGGGGAAACACTTAGACCCCAGTCTCCACAGTTTACCTACAAAGAGAGAATTCAGCACTGCTGCCTCATGTTCATTGGAAAATCAGAAACCATGTCTTCCAGGTCACATGGATGCAGAAAAAGCTTTGAGGGTCTCACTACAAAGGAAGATAAAGCTCCTGACAACAACATATATTTCAAGGGTCCAACCTCAGAGGCAGTTTCCCAAGAAGTCTTTAGGCCACAGAGCTCCATGTTTGTGGAGTGTTTACCCTGTCCCTTACTTATGGAAACTCCTCTACCACCTCCAAGCTTGTGAACTCCTGAGCATTTTCCATTGTATATATGTATTCACAGATTTTCTAACTCTTCTCTTCGAATTGTGTCTTACTTGGGGCAAAGGTAATGTCAAGGCATTGTTCTTGATGAGAGTGGGAAGATTTTTGTGTAGCACATCATTGCATACACATTGGATTCATTTTCCTATTTTCCATTCAAAATACTGAATCCCTGACACTAACCCATACCGTCCTAGACTCTGATTACCAATCCTGATATGATGGAGGAAAAGAACCCAAACAGAATAGCAATACATGCAGTTCAGAGGAGGCATGGTGTATAATTGGACTTTCCTTTGGCATTATAAAGGCTAGGTGTTATAAATCTAGTCCAATTTAAGAGAAGTAGTTCTCCATGTGTTTGTAAAGTTAACAAATATGTGAATTCCTGTCTCCCTTTCTCTGTAGCCTATTCAGCACATGTATTTTTACATGCACATATAGAATCCTAACTGGTATCCCACGTACATTCTTGTCAGGAGGCTGACATGGCAGATACAAATTGTGAGAAGAGATCACTCCTCCTAAACGCTGTTGGAACTGAAAATTCAACCTATGGGTGAGCTTTCTACTTGAACAACATGATACATAAATCCATATTCAGTAAATTAAATATTTTTGGATCTGTGGATGATATATATTTCATGATGAATTTTGATTGGCATATATATTTCTACTTTTTAAAGTCTCTGTGTGTTTGTATTGTTTTAATGTATATATATATATATATATATATATATATATATATATATATATATATACACACACACACACACACACACACACACACACACACACTCTCTCTCCAGATTTTTCAAAGTATGAAATATATGTGTCTTATTATACACTCCCTAAATTCATTCATGTTCAGGTATGTGGATTTATAATTATCTTTTCAAAAGATTATACTCAGAAATATTCATCCACATGAAATACACATTTGTTTCCTAGTGAATGGTGCTTAGAAATCCTAATATTTCTACAGTAACTGACCGAGTTTACCATCAATGCAAGTAGATTCCTATGATACATGATATGTATTTTGACGTTTCTTTTTTTTCGACACTGGTACATCACTGTTTCTTCAGTTGATGCACAGCATAGGATATATATTTCATCCACAAGTTCACAATTTCCAGGCATTTGGTTCACTTTCAATCACTTCCTGCTTCAGAACACATGTACTCTTGTATATTTCTGGACTGGCCTTTTCATGAGACTTCTTTCCAAACACATTATTTTCGATTTCCATAATCACTTTTCAAGCAAATCTCACACAGCCTTCATGGTAAACCAGAACCCTAACATTACCATTAGATATATAACTGGTTGGAATGAATGATTTTGTATCAATATTAGATTTCCTATATATTTTCAGGTATCAGTTCAATCCATTATGTAAATTGGAACCAGTTATATTATTTATTCACAGTATGGTCTATTCATGCATTGTCTCTATATTCATAGACCCAGGGTTCACCTATTGGTGCCCCCAAATACTAATCAATACGTCTTCAAGATATTGCTCCCAGAAATGGTGGAAGAAATACTCATGTCACCTGATCTACATATACATTTTATCACAGTGATATTCTGGACACATAATGCAAAGTTCACACTTATGATCGTACCAAAGTCTAAATGCAAAGTGAGCATGGATTACTAAAACATCCTTGTCCAGGGGCTTAATGCTCTCAAATATCAATCCTATTGGTGACTACACAGTTGCTTCGTCCTAAGATTACATATTCAACCTCAACCCTGTTGAAAATATCTAATCCTATCACTCACTTTATACTTTGACTGATTTCCCAATGTCTCTATTGATATCTGCTTTCCTACATAATTTCCCATATTCATTATTGTGACTGACCCTTCACATGTGCTGACATTTACATCTACTCTCTAACTGACACCCTACTGCTAAAGAACTTTAGGTCCAAATGTTATACTGACTCTTCTTCCTAAACCTACTATCTTCCTAATCCTACCTACTATCCCTTTTTGACTGGATGTTCTCTTCCACATTCAATCATCCAAGGTACAAGGTCTTATGCCATTGCATATCAATTTATCTGAGACATCTGTGCAGAAAGTAATTCAAAGCTAAGTATCCCAGTCAAGGGCCCAAAGCCCTTCTGGGCTTCAAAACTTACTTAGTTTTCTGTTTTCATACATATACTTCACCTATATATTATTATAAATATCACAGGTTCCCAATACCATTCTTCATCCAGTAGAATGATTCCTAACCCAAATCAAACATGTTCTTACCCCTAACCATACACTGTTCCCTCAATCCAACTTTACAGAAGAGCAGGGACAGAGTTGGTCTTACAATAGAGGAATGTAGGGGATCTTCCACATGCTGAGAACTCAAAGGTCCATGCAGAAATGATCCCTGGAGAAGATGTAGGCAGCTCTGAAGGACATGAGAGAGCAAAAGTCATCTTCCATGGCAAACAACCTGGTCAGGATGAAGGGTTGTGTCTGAATGAGCCGCACTCTTCTTAATGTAGACAAGATGGACCAAACCAGGCCTGTGTGGAAAGCTGTTCCTGGGTGCCTATGGAGGATATACCGTTCTAACTTGTGAAAGTGTCACAGGAAGCAGGGGCAGCCTCCATCTCATAGGACCCTTGGAAGCAACTGTTAGGACAATTTGGTTGCCAAGGCAGTGACCTCATTCAGTTCCTGAAGGAAGTGACCTCACCTCACTTCCTTGGTGATGGAACTCTCTGAACTTGGCAACCAGGAAGCCAGGCACCCAGAGCCAGTTTCAGTCCCATTCCCAGTGGGCTCACTTGTTTGCATTTACCAAGGAGAGAGTCAGTCTTTCTTGGTACCTACTGATGTGAGGATGACCAAATGCCAGGAAAGCTCTGAAGAGGGGACTTTTCTGAGAAAGCAGGTATTGAGTGGCTCACTGGTGGCTCCTGACAACTTCATTGAGTAGGCCAAGGAGGCCAGATCTGAGAGAGGACGGGCCTTTTTGGGGGAATATTGTATGGCCCACCAGTCAGAAAACACTCTGGATAGTCACAGACCTACTTGGGGGAAGGAGGTGCCTTAGTGGGTGTGGGTGTGAGTTTATGGATTTGTGTCATGTTCTGAGAATAGGTAGGAAAGGCAGTTTGTTTGGTTTGGAGTGGACTGTTTCTAGTAAGTCGTTTGACAAGGCGAGTGTTTCTATGTCTGTGTATCCCACTGTATCCCTGGTTGTAGACATTGGAAAAGAGAATGAATCAATGGATGTGTCCTGTCTAGTAGAAAACTTTCCAGCATTCATCCTTTCCAATTTATGAATGGACTGGGGCTTGCCTTATCTATGGGCAACACCTACTAGCTTGCTAAGTTCCTGTTTTCTTCCTGAATTCTGGCCACTCTCCGGAATAGGCTCATGGTTTTGTGTCCAAGATATGTACCACCTCCCAGCTCTGTGACATGGCCATGTACTGGATAACTGAAGGGAATGGCAAGCATCTCAGAAAACTCAGATATCAGTGTGACCACTAAAGTGTCAGTGGAGAAACCCTGCTTTGGGCCTTTTGCTTACCTATTGTTCTGTTGCCCTGACTCTCAGGAAGGTCTTTGCCTCAGGCTACCCCTTTGTGAAGCCTGAAGTAAACAGTTTTCAAATGGAAATGAATGGGCATCACCTGTGGCTTTTTGCTTAATTCCTGTGCAAAGGGATGTGTGTGAATCAGCCTCTTGGCCCTGTGTGAGGCTGTGGCTTAGATTCTCAGCACCTGATGGATTAAAGAAAGATCCCATGTGTGCATCCAAAGCCAAAATGGCAAAAAGAGCAGTCATTGTGGATGAAGTCTCTCGCTTTCCTCTGGAAAGTTCCTGACCTGCATCAAGTGAGAATAGGGATCCTTTGGTCAAATGAGATCTTCAAAGCCCTACAGAGGCTAGCCCATAGGTTCTTGGGTTTTCTCATGTCTCCAATTCACACAAAGAATCCATACCCGAAAGTCAGTAGGCCTCAAATTGGAGAAGCAGAGCAGTATTAATGGCAGGTGTATTTGATCACTCCTGGTTCACAGGAAGGGTGTCCAGGCCACCCTGACATTAGGCAAATGAGGGGCAGGGGAGCTTATTCTAGACACTGTCTTGGGCTGCCCCCCTCATGGAAACCTCCAGCCAGAGGTTATGATGAGTGTCTATATAGAAGAAGATGAGGGCCATGTGGCAGTGTTTTGGTTTGAATTGTGGTCATTTCTGTGGAGGTTGGAAGGGATGACTTGGTCCACCTGGTCTTGAACTCTGGCGTGATTCCTCTTAGAGACTGAGATCTGGAACTGAACTCAGAGAAGTATTGCCATGAATTGTGTTGGGATTTTAGGAGGCCACGCATGAGAGTTGCCCTTGGAAACTGAGATCTAGGCCCAGGGTGGCTTTCCACAGAGCACTGGGAATCTCAGCCAGGATTTCACATGATTTTATTCTTAAAGACCTGGCAGCCATAATTGAGAGTCAAAACACACAGGGACCTCACATTGTAGACCTCAATGGGCCTGGCTTGATGTGACCTTTTGGCCAGTCTTGGGAAGCCTTGCCTCTGAGTGTTTCTCCAGAGCTTTCATTGAAATGAGCTTTCTCACCATTTAGTGGTCCCTGAATGAATAGAAACCCACCGTGCCTCCAAGTTCATCCTGGATAAATGGCTTGATAAATACCATGAAATTTTTGAAATTCCCATGACCAGGTGGCACTGGACAACCTTTGGATGTCCTGTTGCTGATCATGAGTGTACCAGACAGTGCCTTGATTGACTGGGTTTCATGAAAATGGTGTAGAACAGAGATGCCAGTAAGTTGGAGCCTGCTGATTAGTGGGCCTAGAGCAGTGTTGTGCAGGTGTGTGATAAAACATCTGTGGTGGGGCCATGTGGATCTGCCATTGGCTTCCACATGGATTGTGACTGACACAGTGCAGCCAGCAGACCCTTATATGTAAAGGCATCTTGGTATATGGAGAGGTTTCGGGTCAATATTCAGAATCAGGTTTCTGTGGTCAAGGGGGCAAGGTCTGTGGTATAGAAGCCTTGTTGGTGCATTCTCCTAGGACCCTGAGTCAGCACACGTGACAGAACTCCCTCCAGCACTGTGTCCCAGTTGAACTCCTTGTATTCCATGAAGCAAATAGGAAAATCCCAGTGAAGCAGCAAGAAACACCAGGAAAAGTGGAGGATGACCAAATGGCCTCACAGTCCACACGGGGAAACACGTAGACCCCAGTGGCCACAGTTGACCTACAAAGAGAGAATTCAGCACTGCTGCCTCATGTTCATTGGAAAATCAGAAACCATGTCCTCCAGGTCACATAGATGCAGAAAAAGCTTTGATGGTCTCACTACAAAGGAAGATAAAGCTCCTGACAACAACATATATTTCAAGGGTCCAACCTCAGAGGCAGTTTCCCAAGAAGTCTTTAGGCCAGCAGAGCTCCATGTTTGTGGAGTGTTTACCCTGTCCCTTACTTATGGAAACTCCTCTACCACCTCCAAGCTTGTGAACTCCTGAGCATTTTCCATTGTATATATGTATTCACAGATTTTCTAACTCTTCTCTTCGAATTGTGTCTTACTTGGGGCAAAGGTAATGTCAAGGCTTTGTTCTTGATGAGAGTGGGAAGATTTTTGTGTAGCACATCATTGCATAGACATTGGATTCATTTTCCTATTTTCCATTCAAAATACTGAATCCCTGACACTAACCCATACCCTCCTAGACTCTGATTACCAATCCTGATATGATGGAGGAAAAGAACCCAAACAGAATAGCAATACATGCAGTTCAGAGGAGGCATGGTGTATAATTGGACTTTCCTTTGGCATTATAAAGGCTAGGTGTTATAAATCTAGTCCAATTGAAGAGAAGTAGTTCTCCATGTGTTTGTAAAGTTAACAAATATGTGAATTCCTGTCTCCCTTTCTCTGTAGCCTATTTAGCACATGTATTTTTACATGCACATATAGAATCCTACCTGGTATCCCACGTACATTCTTGTGAGGAGGCTGACATGGCAGATACAAATTGTGAGAAGAGATCACTCCTCCTAAACGCTGTTGGAACTGAAAATTCAACCTATGGGTGAGCTTTCTACTTGAACAACATGATACATAAATCCATATTCAGTAAATTAAATATTTTTGGATCTGTGGATGATATATATTTCATGATGACTTTTGATTGGCATATATATTTCTACTTTTTAAAGTCGCTGTGTGTTTGTATTGTTTGAATGTGTGTATACACACACACACACACACACACTCTCCAGATTTTTCAAAGTATGAAATATATGTGTCTTATTATACACTCCCTAAATTCATTCATGTTCAGGTATGTGGATTTATAATTATCTTTTCAAAAGATTATTCTCAGAAATATTCATCCACCTGAAATACACATTTGTTTCCTAGTGAATGGTGCTTAGAAATCCTCATATTCCTACAGTAACTGACCGAGTTTAGCATCAATGCATGTAGATTCCTATGATACATGGTATGTATTTTGACGTTTCTTTTTTTTTCGACACTGGTACATCACTGTTTCTTCAGTTGATGCACAGCATAGGATATATATTTCATCCACAAGTTCACAATTTCCAGGTATTTGGTTCACTTTCAATCACTTCCTGCTTCAGAACACATGTACCCTTGTATATTTCTGGACTGGCCTTTTCATGAGACTTCTTTCCAAACACATTATTTTCGATTTCCATAATCACTTTTCAAGCAAATCTCACACAGCCTTCATGGTAAACCATAACCCTAATATTACCATTAGATATATAACTGGTTGGAATGAATGATTGTGTATCAATATTAGATTTCCTATATATTTTCAGGTATCAGTTCAATCCATTATGTAAATTGGAACCAGTTATATTATTTATTCACAGTATGGTCTATTCATGCATTGTCTCTATATTCATAGACCCAGGGTACACCTATTGGTGCCCCCAAATACTAATCAATACGTCTTCAAGATATTGCTCCCAGAAATGGTGGAAGAAATACTCATGTCACCTGATCTACATATACATTTTATCACAGTGATATTCTGGACACATAATGCAAAGTTCACACTTATGATTGTACCAAAGTCTAAATGCAAAGTGAGCATGGATTACTAAAAACATCCTTGCCCAGGGGCTTAATGCTCTCAAATGTCAATCCTATTGGTGACTACACAGTTGCTTCGTCCTAAGATTACATATTCAACCTCAACCCTGTTGAAAATATCTAATCCTATCACTCACTTTATACTTTGCTTGATTTCCCAATGTCTCTATTGATATCTGCTTTCCTACATAATTTCCCATATTCATTATTGTGACTGACCCTTCACATGTGCTGACATTTACATCTACTCTCTAACTGACACCCTACTGCTAAAGAACTTTAGGTCCAAATGTTATACTCACTCTTCTTCCTAAACCTACTATCTTCCTAATCCTACCTACTATCCCTTTTTGACTGGATGTTCTCTTCCACATTCAATCATCCAAGGTACAAGGTCTTATGCCATTGTATATCAATTTATCTGAGACATATGTGCAGAATGTAATTCAAAGCTAAGTATCCCAGTCAAGGGCCCAATGCCCTTCTGGGCTTCAAAGCTTACTTAGATTTCTGTTTTCATACATATACTTCACCTATATATTATTATCAATATCAAAGGTTCCCAATACCATTCTTCATCCAGTAGAATGATTCCTAACCCAAATCAAACATGTTCTTACCCCTAACCATACACTGTTCCCACAATCCAACTTTACAGAAGAGCAGGGACAGAGTTGGTCTTACAATAGAGGAATGTAGGGGTCTTCCACCTGCTGAGAACTCAAAGGTCCATGCAGAAATGATCCCTGGAGAAGATGTAGACAGCTCTGAAGGACATGAGAGAGCAAAAGTCATCTTCCATGGCAAACAACCTGGTCAGGATGAAGGGGGGTGTCTGTATGAGCCTCACTCTTTTTAATGTAGACAAGATGGACCAAACCAGGCCTTGTGGAAAGCTGTTCCTGGGTGCCTATGGAGGATATACCATTCTAACTTGTGAAAGTGTCACAGGAAGCAGGGGCAGCCTCCATCTCATAGGACCCTTGGAAGCAACTGTTAGGACAATTTGGTTGCCAAGGCAGTGACCTCATTCAGTTCCTGAAGGAAGTGACCTCACCTCACTTCTTTTGTGATGGAACTCTCTGAACTTGGCAACCAGGAAGCCAGGCACCCAGAGCCAGTTTCAGTCCCAGTCCCAGTGGACTGACTTGTTTGCATTTACCAAGGACAGAGTCAGTCTTTCTTGGTACCTACTGATGTGAGGATGACCAAATGCCAGGAAAGCTCTGAAGAGGGGACTTTTCTGAGAAAGCAGGTAGTGAGTGGCTCACTGGTGGCTCCTGACAACTTCATTGAGTAGGCCAAGGAGGCCAGATCTGAGAGAGGACGGGCCATTTTGGGGGAACATTGTATGGCCCACCAGTCAGAAGACACTCCGGATAGTCACAGACCTACTTGGGGGAAGGAGGTGCCTTAGTGTGTGTGGGTGTGAGTTTATGGTTTTGTGTCATGTTCTGAGAATAGGTAGGAAAGGCGGTTTGTTTGTTTTGGAGTGGACTGTTTCTAGTAAGTCGTTTGACAAGGTGAGTGTTTCTATGTCTGTGTATCCCACTGTATCCCTGGTTGTAGACATTGGAAAAGAGAATGAATCAATGGATGTGTCCTGTCTAGTAGAAAACTTTCCAGCATTCATCCTTTCCAATTTATGAATGGACTGGGGCTTGCCTTATCTATGGGCAACACCTACTATCTTGCTAAGTTCCTGTTTTCTTCCTGAATTCTGGCCACTCTCCAGAATAGGCTCATGGTTTTGTGTCCAAGATATGTACCACCTCCCAGCTCTGTGACATGGCCATGTACTGGATTACTGAAGGGAATGGCAAGCATCTCAGAAAACTCAGATATCAGTGTGACCAGTAAAGTGTCAGTGGAGAAACCCTGCTTTGGGCCTTTTGCTTACCTATTGTTCTGTTGCCCTGACTCTCAGGAAGGTCTTTGTGAAGCCTGAAGTAAACAGTTTTCAAATGGAAATGAATGGGCATTACATGTGGCATTTTGCTTAATTCCTGTGCAAAGGGATGTGTGTGAATCAGCCTCTTGGCCCTGTGTGAGGCTGTGGCTTAGATTCTCAGCACCTGATGGATTAAAGAAAGATCCCATGTGTGCATCCAAAGCCAAAATGGCAAAAAGAGCAGTCATTGTGGATGAAGTCTCTCGCTTTCCTCTGGAAAGTTCCTGACCTTCATCAAGTGAGAATAGGGATCCTTTGGGTCAAATGAGTTCTTCAAAGCCCTGCAGAGGCTAGCCCATAGGTTCTTGGGTTTTCTCATGTCTCCAATTCACACAAAGAATCTATACCCAAAAGTCAGTAGGCCTCAAATTGGAGAAGCAGAGCAGTATTAATGGCAGGCGTATTTGATCACTCCTGGTTCACAGGAAGGGTGTCCAGGCCACCCTGACATTAGGCAAATGAGGGGCAGGGGAGCTTATTCTAGACACTGTCTTGGGCTGCCCCCCTCATGGAAACCTCCAGCCAGAGGTTATGATGAGTGTCTATATGGAAGAAGATGAGGGCCATGTGGCAGTGTTTTGGTTTGAATTTTGGGCATTTGTGAGGCATTTGGAAGGGATGACTGGGTCCACCTGGGCTTGAACTCTGGCGTGATTCCCCTTAGAGACTGAGTTCTGGAACTGAACTCAGAGAAGTATTGCCATGAATTGTGTTGGGATTTTAGGAGGCCACGCATGAGAGTTGCCCTTGGAAACTGAGATCTAGGCCCAGGGTGGCTTTCCACAGAGCACTGGGAATCTCAGCCAGGATATCACATGATTTTATTCTTTAAGACCTGGCAGACATAATTGAGAGTCACAACACACATGGACCTCACATTGTAGACCCCAAATGGGCCTGGTTTGATGTGACCTTTTGGCCAGTCTTGGGAAGCCTTGCCTCTGAGTGTTTCTCCAGAGCTTTCATTGAAATGAGCTTCCTCACCATTTAGTGGTTCCTGAATGAATAGAAACCCACAGTGCCTCCAAGTTCATCCTGGAAAAATGGCTTGATAAATACCATGAAATTTTTGAAATTCCCATGACCAGGTGGCACTGGAGAACCTTTGGATGTCCTGTTGCTGATCATGAGTGTACCAGACAGTGCCTTGATTGACTGGGTTTCATGAAAATGGTGTAGAACAGAGATGCCAGTAAGTTGGAGCATGCTGATTAGTGGGCCTAGAGCAGTGTTGTGCAGGTGTGTGATAAAACATCTGTGGTGGGGCCATGTGGATCTGCCATTGTCTTCCACATGGCTTGTGACTGACACGGTGCAGCCAGCAGACCCTTATATGTAAAGGCATCTTGTTATATGGAGAGGTTGCCAGGCAATATTCAGAATCAGGTTGCTGTGGTCAAGGGGGCAAGCTCTGTGGGATAGAAGCCTGGTTGGTGCATTCTCCTAGGACCCTGAGTCAGCACACGTGACAGAACTCCCTCCAGCACTGTGTCCCAGTTGAACTCCTTGTATTTCATGAAGCAAATAGGAAACTCCCAGTGAAGCAGCAAGAAACACCAGGAAAAGTGGAGGATGACCAAATGGCCTCACAGTCCACACGGGGAAACACTTAGACCCCAGTGGCCACAGTTTACCTACAAAGAGAGAATTCAGCACTGCTGCCTCATGTTCTTTGGAAAATCAGAATCCATGTCCTCCAGGTCACAAGATGCAGAAAAAGCTTTGATGGTCTCACTACAAAGGAAGATAAAGCTCCTGACAACAACATATATTTCAAGGGTCCAACCTCAGAGGCAGTTTCCCAAGAAGTCTTTAGGCCAGTAGAGCTCCATGTTTGTGGAGTGTTTACCCTGTCCCTTACTTATGGAAACTCCTCTACCACCTCCAAGCTTGTGAACTCCTGAGCATTTTCCATTGTATATATGTATTCACAGATTTTCTAACTCTTCTCTTCAAATTGTGTCTTACTTGGGGCAAAGGTAATGTCAAGGCATTGTTCTTGATGAGAGTGGGAAGATTTTTGTGTAGCACATCATTGCATACACATTGGATTCACTTTCCTATTTTCCATTCAAAATACTGAATCCCTGACACTAACCCATACCCTCCTAGACTCTGATTACCAATCCTGATATGATGGAGGAAAATAACCCAAACAGAATAGCAATACATGCAGTTCAGAGGAGGCATGGTGTATAATTGGACTTTCCTTTGGCATTATAAAGGCTAGGTGTTATAAATCTAGTCCAATTGAAGAGAAGTAGTTCTCCATGTGTTTGTAAAGTTAACAAATATGTGAATTCCTGTCTCCCTTTCTCTGTAGCCTATTCAGCACATGTATTTTTACATGCACATATAGAATCCTACCTGGTATCCCACGTACATTCTTGTGAGGAGGCTGACATGGCAGATACAAATTGTGAGAAGAGATCACTCCTCCTAAATGCTGTTGGAACTGAAAATTCAACCTATGGGTGAGCTTTCTACTTGAACAACATGATATATAAATCCATATTCAGTAAATTAAATATTTTTGGATCTGTGGATGATATACATTTCATGATGAATTTTGATTGGCATATATATTTCTACTTTTTAAAGTCTCTGTGTGTTTTTATTGTTTGAATGTGTATATATATATATATATATATATATATATATATATATACATATATATATATACATATATATGTATATATATATACACACACACACACACTCTCTCTCTCCAGATTTTTCAAAGTATGAAATATATGTGTCTTATTATACACTCCCTAAATTCATTCATGTTCAGGTATGTGGATTTATAAGTATCTTTTCAAAAAATTATTCTCAGAAATATTCATCCACCTGAAATACACATTTGTTTCCTAGTGAATGGTGCTTAGAAATCCTAATATTTCTACAGTAACTGACCGAGTTTAGCATCAATGCAAGTAGATTCCTATGATACATGATATGTATTTTGACGTTTCTTTTTTTTCGACACTGGTACATCACTGTTTCTTCAGTTGATGCACAGCATAGGATAAATATTTCATCCACAAGTTCACAATTTCCAGGCATTTGGTTCACTTTCAATCACGTCCTGCTTCAGAACACATGTACTCTTGTATATTTCTGGACTGGCCTTTTCATGAGACTTCTTTCCAAACACATTATTTTCGATTTCCATAATCACTTTTCAAGCAAATCTCACACAGCCTTCATGGTAAACCAGAACCCTAACATTACCATTAGATATATAACTGGTTGGAATGAATGATTTTGTATCAATATTAGATTTCCTATATATTTTCAGGTATCAGTTCAATCCATTATGTAAATTGGAACCAGTTATATTATTTATTCACAGTATGGTCTATTCATGCATTGTCTCTATATTCATAGACCCAGGGTACACCTATTGGTGCCCCCAAATACTAATCAATACGTCTTCAAGATATTGCTCCCAGAAATGGTGGAAGAAATACTCATGTCACCTGATCTACATATACATTTTATCACAGTGATATTCTGGACACATAATGCAAAGTTCACACTTATGATTGTACCAAAGTCTAAATGCAAAGTGAGCATGGATTACTAAAAACATCCTTGCCCAGGGGCTTAATGCTCTCAAATGTCAATTATATTGGTGACTACACAGTTGCTTCGTCCTAAGATTACATATTCAACCTCAACCCTGTTGAAAATATCTAATCCTATCACTCACTTTATACTTTGACTGATTTCCCAATGTCTCTATTGATATCTGCTTTCCTACATAATTTCCCATATTCATTATTGTGACTGAACCTTCACATGTGCTGACATTTACATCTACTCTCTAACTGACACCCTACTGCTAAAGAACTTTAGGTCCAAATGTTATACTCACTCTTCTTCCTAAACCTACTATCTTCCTAATCCTACGTACTATCCCTTTTTGACTGGATGTTGTCTTCCACATTCAATCATCCAAGGTACAAGGTCTTATGCCATTGTATATCAATTTATCTGAGACATCTGTGCAGAAAGTAATTCAAAGCTAAGTATCCCAGTCAAGGGCCCAATGCCCTTCTGGGCTTCAAAGCTTACTTAGATTTCTGTTTTCATACATATACTTCACCTATATATTATTATCAATATCACAGGTTCCCAATACCATTCTTCATCCAGTAGAATGATTCCTAACCCAAATCAAACATGTTCTTACCCCTAACCATACACTGTTCCCTCAATCCAACTTTACAGAAGAGCAGGGACAGAGTTGGTCTTACAATAGAGGAATGTAGGGGATCTTCCACCTGCTGAGAACTCAAAGGTCCATGCAGAAATGATCCCTGGAGAAGATGTAGGCAGCTCTGAAGGACATGAGAGAGCAAAAGTCATCTTCCATGGCAAACAACCTGGTCAGGATGAAGGGGTGTGTCTGTATGAGCCTCACTCTTCTTAATGTAGACAAGATGGACCAAACCAGGCCTTGTGGAAAGCTTTTCCTGGGTGCCTATGGAGGATATACCGTTCTAACTTGTGAAAGTGTCACAGGAAGCAAGGGCAGCCTCCATCTCATAGGACCCATGGAAGCAACTGTTAGGACAATTTGGTTGCCAAGGCAGTGACCTCATTCAGTTCCTGAAGGAAGTGACCTCACCTCACTTCCTTGGTGATGGAACTCTCTGAACTTGGCAACCAGAAAGCCAGGCACCCAGAGCCAGTTTCAGTCCCAGTCCCAGTGGGCTCACTTGTTTGCATTTACCAAGGACTGAGTCAGTCTTTCTTGGTACCTACTGATGTGAGGATGACCAAATGCCAGGAAAGCTCTGAAGAGGGGTCTTTTCTGAGAAAGCAGGTATTGAGTCTCTTACTGGTGGCTCCTGACAACCTCATTGAGTAGGCCAAGGAGGCCAGATCTGAGAGAGGACGGGCCATTTTGGGCGAACATTGTATGGCCCACCAGTCAGAAGACACTCCGGATAGTCACAGACCTACTTGGGGGAAGGAGGTGCCTTAGTGGGTGTGGGTGTGAGTTTATGGTTTTGTGTCATGTTCTGAGAATAGGTAGGAAAGGCAGTTTGTTTGGTTTGGAGTGGACTGTTTCTAGTAAGTCGTTTGACAAGGCGAGTGTTTCTATGTCTGTGTATCCCACTCTATCCCTGGTTGTAGACATTGGAAAAGAGAATGAATCAATGGATGTGTCCTGTCTAGTAGAAAACTTCCCAGCATTCATCCTTACCAATTTATGAATGGACTGGGGCTTGCCTTATCTATGGGCAACACCTACTATCTTGCTAAGTTCCTGTTTTCTTCCTGAATTCTGGCCACTCTCCAGAATAGGCTCATGGTTTTGTGTCCAAGATATGTACCACCTCCCAGCTCTGTGACATGGCCATGTACTGGATAACTGAAGGGAATGGAAAGCATCTCAGAAAACTCAGATATCAGTGTGACCAGTAAAGTGTCAGTGGAGAAACCCTGCTTTGGGCCTTTTGCTTACCTATTGTTCTGTTGCCCTGACTCTCAGGAAGGTCTTTGCCTCAGACTACCCCTTCGTGAAGGCTGAAGTAAACAGTTTTCAAAAGGAAATGAATGGGCATCACCTGTGGCTTTTTGCTTAATTCCTGTGCAAAGGGATGTATGTGAATCAGCCTCTTGGCCCTGTGTGAGGCTGTGGCTTAGATTCTCAGCACCTGATGGATTAAAGAAAGATCCCATGTGTGCATCCAAAGCCAAAATGGCAAAAAGAGCAGTCATTGTGGATGAAGTCTCTCGCTTTCCTCTGGAAAGTTCCTGACCTGCATCAAGTGAGAATAGGGATCCTTTGGGTCAAATGAGTTCTTCAAAGCCCTGCAGAGGCTAGCCCATAGGTTCTTGGGTTTTCTCATGTCTCCAATTCACACAAAGAATCTATACCCGAAAGTCAGTAAGCCTCAAATTGGAGAAGCAGAGCAGTATTAATGGCAGGCGTATTTGATCACTCCTGGTTCACAGGAAGGGTGTCCAGGCCACCCTGACATTAGGCAAATGAGGGGCAGGGGAGCTTATTCTAGACACTGTCTTGGGCTGCCCCCATCATGGAAACCTCCAGCCAGAGGTTATGATGAGTGTCTATATGGAAGAAGATGAGGGCCACGTGGCAGTGTTTTGGTTTGAATTGTGGTCATTTCTGTGGCGGTTGGAAGGGATGACTTGGTCACCTGGTCTTGAACTCTGGCGTGATTGCCCTTAGAGACTGAGATCTGGAACTGAACTCAGAGAAGTATTGCCATGAATTGTGTTGGGATTTTAGGAGGCCACGCATGAGAGTTGCCCTTGGAAACTGAGATCTAGGCCCAGGGTGGCTTTCCACAGAGCACTGGGAATCTCACCCAGGATTTCACATGATTTTATTCTTAAAGACCTGGCAGCCATAATTGAGAATCAAAACACACATGGACCTCACATTGTAGACCTCAAATGGGCCTGGTTTGATGTGACCTTTTGGCCAGTCTTGGGAAGCCTTGCCTCTGAGTGTTTCTCCAGAGCTTTCATTGAAATGAGCTTCCTCACCATTTAGTGGTTCCTGAATGAATAGAAACCCACAGTGCCTCCAAGTTCATCCTGGAAAAATGGCTTGATAAATACCATGAAATTTTTGAAATTCCCATGACCAGGTGGCACTGGAGAACCTTTGGATGTCCTGTTGCTGATCATGAGTGTACCAGACAGTGCCTTGATTGACTGGGTTTCATGAAAATGGTGTAGAACAGAGATGCCAGTAAGTTGGAGCCTGCTGATGAGTGGGCCTAGAGCAGTGGTGTGCAGGTGTGTGATAAAACATCTGTGGTGGGGCCATGTGGATCTGCCATTGGCTTCCACATAGCTTGTGACTGACACGGTGCAGCCAGCAGACCCTTATATGTAAAGGTATCTTGTTATATGGAGAGGTTTTCAGGCAATGTTCAGAATCAGGTTGCTATGGTCAAGGGGGCAAGCTCTGTGGGACAGAAGCCTGGTTGGTGCATTCTCCTAGGACCCTGAGTCAGCACACGTGACAGAACTCCCTCCAGCACTGTGTCCCAGTTGAACTCCTTGTATTTCATGAAGCAAATAGTAAACTCCCAGTGAAGCAGCAAGAAACACCAGGAAAAGTGGAGGATGACCAAATGGCCTCACAGTCCACACGGGGAAACACTTAGACCACAGTGGCCACAGTTTACCTACAAAGAGAGAATTCAGCACTGCTGCCTCATGTTCATTGGAAAATCAGAAACCATGTCCTCCAGGCCACATAGATGCAGACCAAGCTTTGATGGTCTCACTACAAAGGAAGATAAAGCTCCTGACAACAACATATATTTCAAGGGTCCAACCTCAGAGGCCGTTTCCCAAGAAGTCTTTAGGCCAGCAGAGCTCCATGTTTGTGGAGTGTTTACCCTGTCCCTTACTTATGGAAACTCCTCTACCACCTCCAAGCTTGTGAACTCCTGAGCATTTTCCATTGTATATATGTATTCACAGATTTTCTAACTCTTATCTTAAAATTGTGTCTTACTTGGGGCAAAGGTAATGTCAAGGCATTGTTCTTGATGAGAGTGGGAAGATTTTTGTGTAGCATATAATTGCATACACATTGGATTCATTTTCCTATTTTCCATTCAAAATACTGAATCCCTGACACTAACCCATACCCTCCTAGACTCTGATTACCAATCCTGATATGATGGAGGAAAATAACCCAAACAGAATAGCAATACATGCAGTTCAGAGGAGGCATGGTGTATAATTGGACTTTCCTTTGGCATTATAAAGGCTAGGTGTTATAAATCTAGTCCAATTGAAGAGAAGTAGTTCTCCATGTGTTTGTAAAGTTAACCAATATGTGAATTCCTGTCTCCCTTTCTCTGTAGCCTATTCAGCACATGTATTTTTACATGCACATATAGAATCCTACCTGGTATCCCACGTACATTCTTGTGAGGAGGCTGACATGGCAGATACAAATTGTGAGAAGAGATCACTCCTCCTAAACGCTGTTGGAACTGAAAATTCAACCTATGGGTGAGCTTTCTACTTGAACAACATGATACATAAATCCATATTCAGTAAATTAAATATTTTTGGATCTGTGGATGATATATATTTCATGATGAATTTTGATTGGCATATATATTTCTACTTTTTAAAGTCTCTGTGTGTTTATATTGTTTCAATGTGTGTATATATATATATATATATATATATATATATATATGCACACAGACACACACACACACACACACACACACTCTCTCCAGATTTTTCAAAGTATGAAATATATGTGTCTTATTATACACTCCCTAAATTCATTCATGTTCAGGTATGTGGATTTATAATTATCTTTTCAAAAGATTATTCTCAGAAATATTCATGCACCTGAAATACACATTTGTCTCCTAGTGAATGGTGCTTAGAAATCCTAATATTTCTACAGTAACTGACCGAGTTTAGCATCAATGCAAGTAGATTCCTATGATACATGATATGTATTTTGACGTTTCTTTTTTTTCGACACTGGTACATCACTGTTTCTTCAGTTGATGCACAGCATAGGATATATATTTCATCCACAAGTTCACAATTTCCAGGCATTTGGTTCACTTTCAATCACTTTCTGCTTCAGAACACATGTACTCTTGTATATTTCTGGACTGGCCTTTTCATGAGACTTCTTTCCAAACACATTATTTTCGATTTCCATAATCACTTTTCAAGCAAATCTCACACAGCCTTCATGGTAAACCAGAACCCTAACATTACCATTAGATATATAACTGGTTGGAATGAATGATTTTGTATCAATATTAGATTTCCTATATATTTTCAGGTATCAGTTCAATCCATTATGTAAATTGGAACCAGTTATATTATTTATTCACAGTATGGTCTATTCATGCATTGTCTCTATATTCATAGACCCAGGGTTCACCTATTGGTGCCCCCAAATACTAATCAATACGTCTTCAAGATATTGCTCCCAGAAATGGTGGAAGAAATACTCATGTCACCTGATCTACATATACATTTTATCACAGTGATATTCTGGACACATAATGCAAAGTTCACACTTATGATTGTACCAAAGTCTAAATGCAAAGTGAGCATGGATTACTAAAACATCCTTGTCCATGGGCTTAATGCTCTCAAATGTCAATCCTATTGGTGACTACACAGTTGCTTCGTCCTAAGATTACATATTCAACCTCAACCCTGTTGAAAATATCTAATCCTATCACTCACTTTATACTTTGATTTTCCAATGTCTCTATTGATATCTGCTTTCCTACATAATTTCCCATATTCATTATTGTGACTGACCCTTCACATGTGCTGACATTTACATCTAATCTCTAACTGACACCCTACTGCTAAAGAACTTTAGGTTGAAATGTTATACTCACTCTTCTTCCTAAACCTACTATCTTCCTAATCCTACCTACTATCCCTTTTTGACTGGATGTTCTCTTCCACATTCAATCATCCAAGTTACAAGGTCTTATGCCATTGCATATCAATTTATCTGAGACATCTGTGCAGAAAGTAATTCAAAGCTAAGTATTCCAGTCAAGGGCCCAAAGCCCTTCTGGGCTTCAAAACTTACTTAGTTTTCTGTTTTCATACATATACTTCACCTATATATTATTATAAATATCACAGGTTCCCAATACCATTCTTCATCCAGTAGAATGATTCCTAACCCAAATCAAACATGTTCTTACCCCTAACCATACACTGTTCCCTCAATCCAACTTTACAGAAGAGCAGGGACAGAGTTGGTCTTACAATAGAGGAATGTAGGGGATCTTCCAAATGCTGAGAACTCAAAGGTCCATGCAGAAATGATCCCTGGAGAAGATGTAGGCAGCTCTGAAGGTCATGAGAGAGCAAAAGTCATCTTCCATGGCAAACAACCTGGTCAGGATGAAGGGTTGTGTCTGAATGAGCCGCACTCTTCTTAATGTAGACAAGATGGACCAAACCAGGCCTGTGTGGAAAGCTGTTCCTGGGTGCCTATGGAGGATATACCGTTCTAACTTGTGAAAGTGTCACAGGAAGCAGGGGCAGCCTCCATCTCATAGGACCCTTGGAAGCAACTGTTAGGACAATTTGGTTGCCAAGGCAGTGACCTCATTCAGTTCCTGAAGGAAGTGACCTCACCTCACTTCCTTGGTGATGGAACTCTCTGAACTTGGCAACCAGGAAGCCAGGCACCCAGAGCCAGTTTCAGTCCCAGTCCCAGTGGGCTGACTTGTTTGCATTTACCAAGGACAGAGTCAGTCTTTCTTGGTACCTACTGATGTGAGGATGACCAAATGCCAGGAAAGCTCTGAAGAGGGGACTTTTCTGAGAAAGCAGGTATTGAGTGGCTCACTGGTGGCTCCTGACAACTTCATTGAGTAGGCGAAGGAGGCCAGATCTGAGAGAGGACGGGCCTTTTTGGGGGAACATTGTATGGCCCACCAGTCAGAAGACACTCTGGATAGTCACAGACCTACTTGGGGGAAGGAGGTGCCTTAGTGGGTGTGGGTGTGAGTTTATGGTTTTGTGTCATGTTCTGAGAATAGGTAGGAAAGGCAGTTTGTTTGGTTTGGAGTGGACTGTTTCTAGTAAGTCGTTTGACAAGGCGAGTGTTTCTATGTCTGTGTATCCCACTCTATCCCTGGTTGTAGACATTGGAAAAGAGAATGAATCAATGGATGTGTCCTGTCTAGTAGAAAACTTTCCAGCATTCATCCTTTCCAATTTATGAATGGACTGGGGCTTGCCTTATCTATGGGCAACACCTACTAGCTTGCTAAGTTCCTGTTTTCTTCCTGAATTCTGGCCACTCTCCGGAATAGGCTCATGGTTTTGTGTCCAAGATATGTACCACCTCCCAGCTCTGTGACATGGCCATGTACTGGATAACTGAAGGGAATGGCAAGCATCTCAGAAAACTCAGATATCAGTGTGACCAGTAAAGTGTCAGTGGAGAAACCCTGCTTTGGGCCTTTTGCTTACCTATTGTTCTGTTGCCCTGACTCTCAGGAAGGTCTTTGCCTCAGGCTACCCCTTTGTGAAGCCTGAAGTAAACAGTTTTCAAATGGAAATGAATGGGCATCACCTGTGGCTTTTTGCTTAATTCCTGTGCAAAGGGATGTGTGTGAATCAGCCTCTTGGCCCTGTGTGAGGCTGTGGCTTAGATTCTCAGCACCTGATGGATTAAAGAAAGATCCCATGTGTGCATCCAAAGCCAAAATGGCAAAAAGAGCAGTCATTGTGGATGAAGTCTCTCACTTTCCTCTGGAAAGTTCCTGACCTGCATCAAGTGAGAATAGGGATCCTTTGGTCAATTGAGTTCTTCAAAGCCCTGCAGAGGCTAGCCCATAGGTTCTTGGGTTTTCTCATGTCTCCAATTCACACAAAGAATCTATACCCGAAAGTCAGTAGGCCTCAAATTGGAGAAGCAGAGCAGTATTAATGGCAGGCGTATTTGATCACTCCTGGTTCACAGGAAGGGTGTCCAGGCCACCCTGACATTAGGCAAATGAGGGGCAGGGGAGCTTATTCTAGACACTGTCTTGGGCTGCCCCCCTCATGGAAACCTCCAGCCAGAGGTTATGATGAGTGTCTATATAGAAGAAGATGAGGGCCATGTGGCAGTGTTTTGGTTTGAATTGTGGTCATTTCTGTGGAGGTTGGAAGGGATGACTTGGTCCACCTGGTCTTGAACTCTGGCGTGATTCCCCTTAGAGACTGAGTTCTGGAACTGAACTCAGAGAAGTATTGCCATGAATTGTGTTGGGATTTTAGGAGGCCACGCATGAGAGTTGCCCTTGGAAACTGAGATCTAGGCCCAGGGTGGCTTTCCACAGAGCACTGGGAATCTCAGCCAGGATTTCACATGATTTTATTCTTAAAGACCTGGCAGCCATAATTGATAGTCAAAACACACAGGGACCTCACATTGTAGACCTCAATGGGCCTGGCTTGATGTGACCTTTTGGCCACTCTTGGGAAGCCTTGCCTCTGAGTGTTTCTCCAGAGCTTTCATTGAAATGAGCTTCCTCACCATTTAGTGGTTTCTGAATGAATAGAGACCCACAGTGCCTCCAAGTTCATACTGGAAAAATGGCTTGATAAATACCATGAAATTTTTGAAATTCCCATGACCAGGTGGAACGGGAGAACATTTGGATGTCCTGTTGCTGATCATGAGTGTACCAGACAGTGCCTTGATTGACTGGGTTTCATGAAAATGGTGTAGAACAGAGATGCCAGTAAGTTGGAGCCTGCTGATTAGTGGGCCTAGAGCAGTGGTGTGCAGGTGTGTGATAAAACATCTGTGGTGGGGCCATGTGGATCTGCCATTGGCTTCCACGTGGCTTGTGACTGACACGGTGCAGCCAGCAGACCCTTATATGTAAAGGCATCTTGTTATATGGAGATGTTTCCGGGCAATGTTCAGAATCAGGTTGCTATGGTCCAGGGGGCAAGCTCTGTGGGATAGAAGCCTGGTTGGTGCATTCTCCTAGGACCCTGAGTCAGCACACGTGACAGAACTCCCTCCAGCACTGTGTCCCAGTTGAACTCCTTGTATTTCATGAAGCAAATAGGAAACTCCAAGTGAAGCAGCAAGAAACACCAGAAAAAGTGGAGGATGACCAAAGGGCCTCACAGTCCACACGGGGAAACACTTAGACCCCAGTCTCCACAGTTTACCTACAAAGAGAGAATTCATCACTGCTGCCTCATGTTCATTGGAAAATCAGAAACCATGTCTTCCAGGTCACATGGATGCAGAAAAAGCTTTGAGGGTCTCACTACAAAGGAAGATAAAGCTCCTGACAACAACATATATTTCAAGGGTCCAACCTCAGAGGCAGTTTCCCAAGAAGTCTTTAGGCCACAGAGCTCCATGTTTGTGGAGTGTTTACCCTGTCCTTTCCTTATGGAAACTCCTCTACCACCTCCAAGCTTGTGAACTCCTGAGCATTTTCCATTGTATATATGTATTCACAGATTTTCTAACTCTTCTCTTCGAATTGTGTCTTACTTGGGGCAAAGGTAATGTCAAGGCATTGTTCTTGATGAGAGTGGGAAGATTTTTGTGTAGCACATCATTGCATACACATTGGATTCATTTTCCTATTTTCCATTCAAAATACTGAATCCCTGACACTAACCCATACCCTCCTAGACTCTGATTACCAATCCTGATATGATGGAGGAAAAGAACCCAAACAGAATAGCAATACATGCAGTTCAGAGGAGGCATGGTGTATAATTGGACTTTCCTTTGGCATTATAAAGGCTAGGTGTTATAAATCTAGTCCAATTGAAGAGAAGTAGTTCTCCATGTGTTTGTAAAGTTAACCAATATGTGAATTCCTGTCTCCCTTTCTCTGTAGCCTATTCAGCACATGTATTTTTACATGCACATATAGAATCCTACCTGGTATCCCACGTACATTCTTGTGAGGAGGCTGACATGGCAGATACAAATTGTGAGAAGAGATCACTCCTCCTAAACGCTGTTGGAACTGAAAATTCAACCTATGGGTGAGCTTTCTACTTGAACAACATGATACATAAATCCATATTCAGTAAATTAAATATTTTTGGATCTGTGGATGATATATATTTCATGATGAATTTTGATTGGCATATATATTTCTACTTTTTAAAGTCTCTGTGTGTTTGTATTGTTTCAATGTGTGTATATATATATATATATATATATATATATATATATATATACACACAGACACACACACACACACACACACTCTCTCCAGATTTTTCAAAGTATGAAATATATGTGTCTTATTATACACTCCCTAAATTCATTCATGTTCAGGTATGTGGATTTATAATTATCTTTTCAAAAGATTATTCTCAGAAATATTCATGCACCTGAAATACACATTTGTCTCCTAGTGAATGGTGCTTAGAAATCCTAATATTTCTACAGTAACTGACCGAGTTTAGCATCAATGCAAGTAGATTCCTATGATACATGATATGTATTTTGACGTTTCTTTTTTTTCGACACTGGTACATCACTGTTTCTTCAGTTGATGCACAGCATAGGATATATATTTCATCCACAAGTTCACAATTTCCAGGCATTTGGTTCACTTTCAATCACTTCCTGCTTCAGAACACATGTACTCTTGTATATTTCTGGACTGGCCTTTTCATGAGACTTCTTTCCAAACACATTATTTTCGATTTCCATAATCACTTTTCAAGCAAATCTCACACAGCCTTCATGGTAAACCAGAACCCTAACATTACCATTAGATATATAACTGGTTGGAATGAATGATTTTGTATCAATATTAGATTTCCTATATATTTTCAGGTATCAGTTCAATCCATTATGTAAATTGGAACCAGTTATATTATTTATTCACAGTATGGTCTATTCATGCATTGTCTCTATATTCATAGACCCAGGGTTCACCTATTGGTGCCCCCAAATACTAATCAATACGTCTTCAAGATATTGCTCCCAGAAATGGTGGAAGAAATACTCATGTCACCTGATCTACATATACATTTTATCACAGTGATATTCTGGACACATAATGCAAAGTTCACACTTATGATTGTACCAAAGTCTAAATGCAAAGTGAGCATGGATTACTAAAACATCCTTGTCCATGGGCTTAATGCTCTCAAATGTCAATCCTATTGGTGACTACACAGTTGCTTCGTCCTAAGATTACATATTCAACCTCAACCCTGTTGAAAATATCTAATCCTATCACTCACTTTATACTTTGACTGATTTCCCAATGTCTCTATTGATATCTGCTTTCCTACATAATTTCCCATATTCATTATTGTGACTGACCCTTCACATGTGCTGACATTTACATCTACTCTCTAACTGACACCCTACTGCTAAAGAACTTTAGGTTGAAATGTTATACTCACTCTTCTTCCTAAACCTACTATCTTCCTAATCCTACCTACTATCCCTTTTTGACTGGATGTTCTCTTCCACATTCAATCATCCAAGTTACAAGGTCTTATGCCATTGCATATCAATTTATCTGAGACATCTGTGCAGAAAGTAATTCAAAGCTAAGTATTCCAGTCAAGGGCCCAAAGCCCTTCTGGGCTTCAAAACTTACTTAGTTTTCTGTTTTCATACATATACTTCACCTATATATTATTATAAATATCACAGGTTCCCAATACCATTCTTCATCCAGTAGAATGATTCCTAACCCAAATCAAACATGTTCTTACCCCTAACCATACACTGTTCCCTCAATCCAACTTTACAGAAGAGCAGGGACAGAGTTGGTCTTACAATAGAGGAATGTAGGGGATCTTCCAAATGCTGAGAACTCAAAGGTCCATGCAGAAATGATCCCTGGAGAAGATGTAGGCAGCTCTGAAGGTCATGAGAGAGCAAAAGTCATCTTCCATGGCAAACAACCTGGTCAGGATGAAGGGTTGTGTCTGAATGAGCCGCACTCTTCTTAATGTAGACAAGATGGACCAAACCAGGCCTGTGTGGAAAGCTGTTCCTGGGTGCCTATGGAGGATATACCGTTCTAACTTGTGAAAGTGTCACAGGAAGCAGGGGCAGCCTCCATCTCATAGGACCCTTGGAAGCAACTGTTAGGACAATTTGGTTGCCAAGGCAGTGACCTCATTCAGTTCCTGAAGGAAGTGACCTCACCTCACTTCCTTGGTGATGGAACTCTCTGAACTTGGCAACCAGGAAGCCAGGCACCCAGAGCCAGTTTCAGTCCCAGTCCCAGTGGGCTGACTTGTTTGCATTTACCAAGGACAGAGTCAGTCTTTCTTGGTACCTACTGATGTGAGGATGACCAAATGCCAGGAAAGCTCTGAAGAGGGGACTTTTCTGAGAAAGCAGGTATTGAGTGGCTCACTGGTGGCTCCTGACAACTTCATTGAGTAGGCGAAGGAGGCCAGATCTGAGAGAGGACGGGCCTTTTTGGGGGAACATTGTATGGCCCACCAGTCAGAAGACACTCTGGATAGTCACAGACCTACTTGGGGGAAGGAGGTGCCTTAGTGGGTGTGGGTGTGAGTTTATGGTTTTGTGTCATGTTCTGAGAATAGGTAGGAAAGGCAGTTTGTTTGGTTTGGAGTGGACTGTTTCTAGTAAGTCATTTGACAAGGCGAGTGTTTCTATGTCTGTGTATCCCACTCTATCCCTGGTTGTAGACATTGGAAAAGAGAATGAATCAATGGATGTGTCCTGTCTAGTAGAAAACTTTCCAGCATTCATCCTTTCCAATTTATGAATGGACTGGGGCTTGCCTTATCTATGGGCAACACCTACTAGCTTGCTAAGTTCCTGTTTTCTTCCTGAATTCTGGCCACTCTCCGGAATAGGCTCATGGATTTGTGTCCAAGATATGTACCACCTCCCAGCTCTGTGACATGGCCATGTACTGGATAACTGAAGGGAATGGCAAGCATCTCAGAAAACTCAGATATCAGTGTGACCAGTAAAGTGTCAGTGGAGAAACCCTGCTTTGGGCCTTTTGCTTACCTATTGTTCTGTTGCCCTGACTCTCAGGAAGGTCTTTGCCTCAGGCTACCCCTTTGTGAAGCCTGAAGTAAACAGTTTTCAAATGGAAATGAATGGGCATCACCTGTGGCTTTTTGCTTAATTCCTGTGCAAAGGGATGTGTGTGAATCAGCCTCTTGGCCCTGTGTGAGGCTGTGGCTTAGATTCTCAGCACCTGATGGATTAAAGAAAGATCCCATGTGTGCATCCAAAGCCAAAATGGCAAAAAGAGCAGTCATTGTGGATGAAGTCTCTCGCTTTCCTCTGGAAAGTTCCTGACCTGCATCAAGTGAGAATAGGGATCCTTTGGTCAATTGAGTTCTTCAAAGCCCTGCAGAGGCTAGCCCATAGGTTCTTGGGTTTTCTCATGTCTCCAATTCACACAAAGAATCTATACCCGAAAGTCAGTAGGCCTCAAATTGGAGAAGCAGAGCAGTATTAATGGCAGGCGTATTTGATCACTCCTGGTTCACAGGAAGGGTGTCCAGGCCACCCTGACATTAGGCAAATGAGGGGCAGGGGAGCTTATTCTAGACACTGTCTTGGGCTGCCCCCCTCATGGAAACCTCCAGCCAGAGGTTATGATGAGTGTCTATATAGAAGAAGATGAGGGCCATGTGGCAGTGTTTTGGTTTGAATTGTGGTCATTTCTGTGGAGGTTGGAAGGGATGACTTGGTCCACCTGGTCTTGAACTCTGGCGTGATTCCCCTTAGAGACTGAGTTCTGGAACTGAACTCAGAGAAGTATTGCCATGAATTGTGTTGGGATTTTAGGAGGCCACGCATGAGAGTTGCCCTTGGAAACTGAGATCTAGGCCCAGGGTGGCTTTCCACAGAGCACTGGGAATCTCAGCCAGGATTTCACATGATTTTATTCTTAAAGACCTGGCAGCCATAATTGATAGTCAAAACACACAGGGACCTCACATTGTAGACCTCAATGGGCCTGGCTTGATGTGACCTTTTGGCCACTCTTGGGAAGCCTTGCCTCTGAGTGTTTCTCCAGAGCTTTCATTGAAATGAGCTTCCTCACCATTTAGTGGTTTCTGAATGAATAGAGACCCACAGTGCCTCCAAGTTCATACTGGAAAAATGGCTTGATAAATACCATGAAATTTTTGAAATTCCCATGACCAGGTGGCACGGGAGAACCTTTGGATGTCCTGTTGCTGATCATGAGTGTACCAGACAGTGCCTTGATTGACTGGGTTTCATGAAAATGGTGTAGAACAGAGATGCCAGTAAGTTGGAGCCTGCTGATTAGTGGGCCTAGAGCAGTGGTGTGCAGGTGTGTGATAAAACATCTGTGGTGGGGCCATGTGGATCTGCCATTGGCTTCCACGTGGCTTGTGACTGACACGGTGCAGCCAGCAGACCCTTATATGTAAAGGCATCTTGTTATATGGAGAGGTTTCCGGGCAATGTTCAGAATCAGGTTGCTATGGTCCAGGGGGCAAGCTCTGTGGGATAGAAGCCTGGTTGGTGCATTCTCCTAGGACCCTGAGTCAGCACACGTGACAGAACTCCCTCCAGCACTGTGTCCCAGTTGAACTCCTTGTATTTCATGAAGCAAATAGGAAACTCCCAGTGAAGCAGCAAGAAACACCAGAAAAAGTGGAGGATGACCAAAGGGCCTCACAGTCCACACGGGGAAACACTTAGACCCCAGTCTCCACAGTTTACCTACAAAGAGAGAATTCAGCACTGCTGCCTCATGTTCATTGGAAAATCAGAAACCATGTCTTCCAGGTCACATGGATGCAGAAAAAGCTTTGAGGGTCTCACTACAAAGGAAGATAAAGCTCCTGACAACAACATATATTTCAAGGGTCCAACCTCAGAGGCAGTTTCCCAAGAAGTCTTTAGGCCACAGAGCTCCATGTTTGTGGAGTGTTTACCCTGTCCTTTCCTTATGGAAACTCCTCTACCACCTCCAAGCTTGTGAACTCCTGAGCATTTTCCATTGTATATATGTATTCACAGATTTTCTAACTCTTCTCTTCGAATTGTGTCTTACTTGGGGCAAAGGTAATGTCAAGGCATTGTTCTTGATGAGAGTGGGAAGATTTTTGTGTAGCACATCATTGCATAGACATTGGATTCATTTTCCTATTTTCCATTCAAAATCCTGAATCCCTGACACTAACCCATACCCTCCTAGACTCTGATTACCAATCCTGATATGATGGAGGAAAAGAACCCAAACAGAATAGCAATACATGCAGTTCAGAGGAGGCATGGTGTATAATTGGACTTTCCTTTGGCATTATAAAGGCTAGGTGTTATAAATCTAGTCCAATTTAAGAGAAGTAGTTCTCCATGTGTTTGTAAAGTTAACAAATATGTGAATTCCTGTCTCCCTTTCTCTGCAGCCTATTCAGCACATGTATTTTTACATGCACATACATAATCCTACCTGGTATCCCACGTACATTCTTGTGAGGAGGCTGACATGGCAGATACAAATTGTGAGAAGAGATCACTCCTCCTAAACGCTGTTGGAACTGAAAATTCAACCTATGGGTGAGCTTTCTACTTGAACAACATGATACATAAATCCATATTTAGTAAATTAAATATTTTTGGATCTGTGGATGATATATATTTCATGATGAATTTTGATTGGCATATATATTTCTACTTTTTAAAGTCTCTGTGTGTTTGTATTGTTTTAATGTATATATATATATATACACACACACACACACACACACACACACACACACACACACACTCTCTCCAGATTTTTCAAAGTATGAAATATATGTGTCTTATTATACACTCCCTAAATTCATTCATGTTCAGGTATGTGGATTTATAATTATCTTTTCAAAAGATTATTCTCAGAAATATTCATCCACCTGAAATACACATTTGTTTCCTAGTGAATGGTGCTTTGAAATCCTAATATTTCTACAGTAACTGACCAAGTTTAGCATCAATGCATGTAGATTCCTATGATACATGATATGTATTTTGACGTTTCTTTTTTTTCGACACTGGTACATCACTGTTTCTTCAGTTGATGCACAGCATAGGATATATATTTCATCCACAAGTTCACAATTTCCAGGCATTTGGTTCACTTTCAATCACTTCCTGCTTCAGAACACATGTACTCTTGTATAGTTCTGGACTGGCCTTTTCATGAGACTTCTTTCCAAACACATTATTTTCGATTTCCATAATCAATTTTCAAGCAAATCTCACACAGCCTTCATGGTAAACCATAACCCTAACATTACCATTAGATATATAACTGGTTGGAATGAATGATTTTGTATCAATATTAGATTTCCTATATATTTTCAGGTATCAGTTCAATCCATTATGTAAATTGGAACCAGTTATATTATTTATTCACAGTATGGTCTATTCATGCATTGTCTCTATATTCATAGACCCAGGGTACACCTATTGGTGCCCCCAAATACTAATCAATACGTCTTCAAGATATTGCTCCCAGAAATGGTGGAAGAAATACTCATGTCACCTGATCTACATATACATTTTATCACAGTGATATTCTGGACACATAATGCAAAGTTCACACTTATGATTGTACCAAAGTCTAAATGCAAAGTGAGCATGGATTACTAAAAACATCCTTGCCCAGGGGCTTAATGCTCTCAAATGTCAATCCTATTGGTGACAACACAGTTGCTTCGTCCTAAGATTACATATTCAACCTCAACCCTGTTGAAAATATCTAATCCTATCATTCATTTATACTTTGACTGATTTCCCAATGTCTCTATTGATATCTGCTTTACTACATAATTTCCCATATTCATTATTGTGACTGACCTTTCACATGTGCTGACATTTACATCTACTCTCTAACTGACACCCTACTGCTAAAGAACTTTAGGTCCAAATGTTATACTCACTCTTCTTCCTAAACCTACTATCTTCCTAATCCTACCTACTATCCCTTTTTGACTGGATGTTCTCTTCCACATTCAATCATCCAAGGTACAAGATCTTATGCCATTGCATATCAATTTATCTGAGACATCTGTGCAGAAAGTAATTCAAAGCTAAGAATCCCAGTCAAGGGCCCAATGCCCTTCTGGGCTTCAAAGCTTACTTAGATTTCTGTTTTCATACATATTCTTCACCTATATATTATTATCAATATCAAAGGTTCCCAATACCATTCTTCATCCAGTAAGGATTCCTAACCCAAATCAAACATGTTCTTACCCCTAACCATACACTGTTCCCTCAATCCAACTTTACAGAAGAGCAGGGACAGAGTTGGTCTTACAATAGAGGAATGTAGGGGATCTTCCACCTGCTGAGAACTCAAAGGTCCATGCAGAAATGATCCCTGGAGAAGATGTAGGCAGCTCTGAAGGACATGAGAGAGCAAAAGTCATTTTCCATGGCAAACAACCTGGTCAGGATGAAGGGTTGTGTCTGAATGAGCCGCACTCTTCTTAATGTAGACAAGATGGACCAAACCAGGCCTGTGTGGAAAGCTGTTCCTGGGTGCCTATGGAGGATATACCATTCTAACTTGTGAAAGTGTCACAGGAACCAGGGGCAGCCTCCATCTCATAGGACCCTTGGAAGCAACTGTTAGGACAATTTGGTTGCCAAGGCAGTGACCTCATTCAGTTCCTGAAGGAAGTGACCTCACCTCACTTCTTTTGTGATGGAACTCTCTGAACTTGGCAACCAGGAAGCCAGGCACCCAGAGCCAGTTTCAGTCCCAGTCCCAGTGGGCTGACTTGTTTGCATTTACCAAGGACAGAGTCAGTCTTTCTTGGTACCTACTGATGTGAGGATGACCAAATGCCAGGAAAGCTCTGAAGAGGGGACTTTTCTGAGAAAGCAGACAGTGAGTGGCTCACTGGTGGCTCCTGATAACTTCATTGAGTAGGCCAAGGAGGCCAGATCTGAGAGAGGACGGGCCATTTTGGGCGAACATTGTATGGCCCACCAGTCAGAAGACACTCCGGATAGTCACAGACCTACTTGGGGGAAGGAGGTGCCTTAGTGGGTGTGGGTGTGAGTTTATGGTTTTGTGTCATGTTCTGAGAATAGGTAGGAAAGGCAGTTTGTTTGGTTTGGAGTGGACTGTTTCTAGTAAGTCGTTTGACAAGGCGAGTGTTTCTATGTCTGTGTATTCCACTGTATCCCTGGTTGTAGACATTGGAAAAGAGAATGAATCAATGGATGTGTCCTGTCTAGTAGAAAACTTTCCAGCATTCATCCTTTCCAATTTATGAATGGACTGGGGCTTGCCTTATCTATGGGCAACACCTACTATCTTGCTAAGTTCCTGTTTTCTTCCTGAATTCTGGCCACTCTCCGGAATAGGCTCATGGTTTTGTGTCCAAGATATGTACCACCTCCCAGCTCTGTGACATGGCCATGTACTGGATAACTGAAGGGAATGGCAAGCATCTCAGAAAACTCACATATCAGTGTGACCAGTAAAGTGTCAGTGGAGAAACCCTGCTTTGGGCCTTTTGCTTACCTATTGTTCTGTTGCCCTGACTCTCAGGAAGGTCTTTGCCTCAGGCTAGCCCTTTGTGAAGCCTGAAGTAAACAGTTTTCAAATGGAAATGAATGGGCATCACCTGTGGATTTTGCTTAATTCCTGTGCAAAGGGATGTGTGTGAATCAGCCTCTTGGCCCTGTGTGAGGCTGTGGCTTAGATTCTCAGCACCTGATGGATTAAAGAAAGATCCCATGTGTGCATCCAAAGCCAAAATGGCAAAAAGAGCAGTCATTGTGGATGAAGTCTCTCGCTTTCCTCTGGAAAGTTCCTGACCTGCATCAAGTGAGAATAGGGATCCTTTGGGTCAAATGAGTTCTTCAAAGCCCTGCAGAGGCTAGCCCATAGGTTCTTGGGTTTTCTCCTGTCTCCAATTCACACAAAGAATCTATACCCGAAAGTCAGTAGGCCTCAAATTGGAGAAGCAGAGCAGTGTTAATGGCAGGCGTATTTGATCACTCCTGGTTCACAGGAAGGGTGTCCAGGACACCCTGACATTAGGCAAATGAGGGGCAGGGGAGCTTATTCTAGACACTGTCTTGGGCTGCCCCCCTCAATGAAACCTCCAGCCAGAGGTTATGATGAGTGTCTATATGGAAGAAGATGAGGGCCATGTGGCAGTGTTTTGGTTTGAATTTTGGGCATTTGTGAGGAATTTGGAAGGGATGACTGGGTCCACCTGGGCTTGAACTCTGGCGTGATTCCCCTTAGAGACTGAGTTCTGGAACTGAACTCAGAGAAGTATTGCCATGAATTGTGTTGGGATTTTAGGAGGCCACGCATGAGAGTTGCCCCTTGGAAACTGAGATCTAGGCCCAGGGTGGCTTTCCACAGAGCACTGGGAATCTCAGCCAGGATATCACATGATTTTATTCTTAAAGACCTGGCAGCCATAATTGAGAGTCACAACACACATGGACCTCACATTGTAGACCCCAAATGGGCCTGGTTTGATGTGACCTTTTGGCCAGTCTTGGGAAGCCTTGCCTCTGAGTGTTTCTCCAGAGCTTTCATTGAAATGAGCTTCCTCACCATTTAGTGGTTCCTGAATGAATAGAAACCCACAGTGCCTCCAAGTTCATCCTGGAAAAATGGCTTGATAAATACCATGAAATTTTTGAAATTCCCATGACCAGGTGGCACTGGAGAACCTTTGGATGTCCTGTTGCTGATCATGAGTGTACCAGACAGTGCCTTGATTGACTGGGTTTCATGAAAATGGTGTAGAACAGAGATGCCAGTAAGTTGGAGCCTGCTGATGAGTGGGCCTAGAGCAGTGGTGTGCAGGTGTGTGATAAAACATCTGTGGTGGAGCCATGTGGATCTGCCATTGGCTTCCACATGGCTTGTGAATGACACGGTGCAGCCAGCAGACCCTTATATGTAAAGGCATCTTGTTATATGGAGAGGATTCCGGGCAGTGTTCAGAATCAGGTTGCTATGGTCAAGGGGGCAAGGTCTGTGGGATAGAAGCCTGGTTGGTGCATTCTCCTAGGACCCTGAGTCAGCACACGTGACAGAACTCCCTCCAGCACTGTGTCCCAGTTGAACTCCTTGTATTTCATGAAGCAAATAGGAAACTCCCAGTGAAGCAGCAAGAAACACCAGGAAAAGTGGAGGATGACCAAATGGCCTCACAGTCCACACGGGGAAACACTTAGACCCCAGTGGCCACAGTTGACCTACAAAGAGAGAATTCAGCACTGCTGCCTCATGTTCGTTGGAAAATCAGAAACCATGTCCTCCAGGTCACATAGATGCAAAAAAGCTTTGATGGTCTCACTACAAAGGAAGATAACGCTCCTGACAACAACATATATTTCAAGGGTCCAACCTCAGAGGCAGTTTCCCAAGAAGTCTTTAGGCCACAGAGCTCCATGTTTGTGGAGTGTTTACCCTGTCCTTTCCTTATGGAAACTCCTCTACCACCTCCAAGCTTGTGAACTCCTGAGCATTTTCCATTGTATATATGTATTCACAGATTTTCTAACTCTTCTCTTCGAATTGTGTCTTACTTGGGGCAAAGGTAATGTCAAGGCATTGTTCTTGATGAGAGTGGGAAGATTTTTGTGTAGCACATCATTGCATACACATTGGATTCATTTTCCTATTTTCCATTCAAAATACTGAATCCCTGACACTAACCCATACCCTCCTAGACTCTGATTACCAATCCTGATATGATGGAGGAAAATAACCCAAACAGAATAGCAATACATGCAGTTCAGAGGAGGCATGGTGTATAATTGGACTTTCCTTTGGCATTATAAAGGCTAGGTGTTATAAATCTAGTCCAATTTAAGAGAAGTAGTTCTCCATGTGTTTGTAAAGTTAACAAATATGTGAATTCCTGTCTCCCTTTCTCTGTAGCCTATTCAGCACATGTAATTTTACATGCACATGTAGAATCCTACCTGGTATCCCACGTACATTCTTGTGAGGAGGCTGACATGGCAGATACAAATTGTGAGAAGAGATCACTCCTCCTAAACGCTGTTGGAACTGAAAATTCAACCTATGGGTGAGCTTTCTACATGAACAACATGATACATAAATCCATATTCAGTAAATTAAATATTTTTGGATCTGTGGATGATATATATTTCATGATGAATTTTGATTGGCATATATATTTCTACTTTTTAAGTCTCTGTGTGTTTGTATTGTTTTAATGTATATATATATATATATATATATATATACACACAGACACACACACACACACACACACACACTCTCTCCAGATTTTTCAAAGTATGAAATATATGTGTCTTATTATACACTCCCTAAATTCATTCATGTTCAGGTATGTGGATTTATAATTATCTTTTCAAAAGATTATTCTCAGAAAT
Organism: Urocitellus parryii; assembly: GCF_045843805.1. Classification (NCBI taxonomy): domain Eukaryota; kingdom Metazoa; phylum Chordata; class Mammalia; order Rodentia; family Sciuridae; genus Urocitellus; species Urocitellus parryii. The sequence continues at coordinate 147,989,783 of NC_135533.1, forward strand.
ATTCATCCACCTGAAATACACATTTGTTTCCTAGTGAATGGTGCTTAGAAATCCTAATATTTCTACAGTAACTGACCAAGTTTAGCATCAATGCATGTAGATTCCTATGATACATGATATGTATTTTGACGTTTCTTTTTTTTCGACACTGGTACATCACTGTTTCTTCAGTTGATGCACAGCATAGGATATATATTTCATCCACAAGTTCACAATTTCCAGGCATTTGGTTCACTTTCAATCACTTCCTGCTTCAGAACACATGTACTCTTGTATAGTTCTGGACTGGCCTTTTCATGAGACTTCTTTCCAAACACATTATTTTCGATTTCCATAATCAATTTTCAAGCAAATCTCACACAGCCTTCATGGTAAACCAGAACCCTAACATTACCATTAGATATATAACTGGTTGGAATGAATGATTTTGTATCAATATTAGATTTCCTATATATTTTCAGGTATCAGTTCAATCCATTATGTAAATTGGAACCAGTTATATTATTTATTCACAGTATGGTCTATTCATGCATTGTCTCTATATTCATAGACCCAGGGTACACCTATTGGTGCCCCCAAATACTAATCAATACGTCTTCAAGATATTGCTCCCAGAAATGGTGGAAGAAATACTCATGTCACCTGATCTACATATACATTTTATCACAGTGATATTCTGGACACATAATGCAAAGTTCACACTTATGATTGTACCAAAGTCTAAATGCAAAGTGAGCATGGATTACTAAAAACATCCTTGCCCAGGGGCTTAATGCTCTCAAATGTCAATCCTATTGGTGACTACACAGTTGCTTCGTCCTAAGATTACATATTCAACCTCAACCCTGTTGAAAATATCTAATCCTATCATTCATTTATACTTTGACTGATTTCCCAATGTCTCTATTGATATCTGCTTTCCTACATAATTTCCCATATTCATTATTGTGACTGACCCTTCACATGTGCTGACATTTACATCTACTCTCTGACACCCTACTGCTAAAGAACTTTAGGTCCAAATGTTATACTCACTCTTCTTCCTAAACCTACTATCTTCCTAATCCTACCTACTATCCCTTTTTGACTGGATGTTCTCTTCCACATTCAATCATCCAAGGTACAAGATCTTATGCCATTGCATATCAATTTATCTGAGACATCTGTGCAGAAAGTAATTCAAAGCTAAGTATCCCAGTCAAGGGCCCAATGCCCTTCTGGGCTTCAAAGCTTACTTAGATTTCTGTTTTCATACATATTCTTCACCTATATATTATTATCAATATCAAAGGTTCCCAATACCATTCTTCATCCAGTAAGGATTCCTAACCCAAATCAAACATGTTCTTACCCCTAACCATACACTGTTCCCTCAATCCAACTTTACAGAAGAGCAGGGACAGAGTTGGTCTTACAATAGAGGAATGTAGGGGATCTTCCACCTGCTGAGAACTCAAAGGTCCATGCAGAAATGATCCCTGGAGAAGATGTAGGCAGCTCTGAAGGACATGAGAGAGCAAAAGTCATTTTCCATGGCAAACAACCTGGTCAGGATGAAGGGTTTTGTCTGTATTAGCCTCACTCATTTTAATGTAGACAAGATGGACCAAACCAGGCCTGTGTGGAAAGCTGTTCCTGGGTGCCTATGGAGGATATACCATTCTAACTTGTGAAAGTGTCACAGGAAGCAGGGGCAGCCTCCATCTCATAGGACCCTTGGAAGCAACTGTTAGGACAATTTGGTTGCCAAGGCAGTGACCTCATTCAGTTCCTGAAGGAAGTGACCTCACCTCACTTCTTTTGTGATGGAACTCTCTGAACTTGGCAACCAGGAAGCCAGGCACCCAGAGCCAGTTTCAGTCCCAGTCCCAGTGGGCTGACTTGTTTGCATTTACCAAGGACAGAGTCAGTCTTTCTTGGTACCTACTGATGTGAGGATGACCAAATGCCAGGAAAGCTCTGAAGAGGGGACTTTTCTGAGAAAGCAGACAGTGAGTGGCTCACTGGTGGCCCCTGATAACTTCATTGAGTAGGCCAAGGAGGCCAGATCTGAGAGAGGACGGGCCATTTTGGGGGAACATTGTATGGCCCACCAGTCAGAAGACACTCCGGATAGTCACAGACCTACTTGGGGGAAGGAGGTGCCTTAGTGGGTGTGGGTGTGAGTTTATGGTTTTGTGTCATGTTCTGAGAATAGGTAGGAAAGGCAGTTTGTTTGGTTTGGAGTGGACTGTTTCTAGTAAGTCGTTTGACAAGGCGAGTGTTTCTATGTCTGTGTATTCCACTGTATCCCTGGTTGTAGACATTGGAAAAGAGAATGAATCAATGGATGTGTCCTGTCTAGTAGAAAACTTTCCAGCATTCATCCTTTCCAATTTATGAATGGACTGGGGCTTGCCTTATCTATGGGCAACACCTACTATCTTGCTAAGTTCCTGTTTTCTTCCTGAATTCTGGCCACTCTCCGGAATAGGCTCATGGTTTTGTGTCCAAGATATGTACCACCTCCCAGCTCTGTGACATGGCCATGTACTGGATAACTGAAGGGAATGGCAAGCATCTCAGAAAACTCACATATCAGTGTGACCAGTAAAGTGTCAGTGGAGAAACCCTGCTTTGGGCCTTTTGCTTACCTATTGTTCTGTTGCCCTGACTCTCAGGAAGGTCTTTGCCTCAGGCTAGCCCTTTGTGAAGCCTGAAGTAAACAGTTTTCAAATGGAAATGAATGGGCATCACCTGTGGCTTTTTGCTTAATTCCTGTGCAAAGGGATGTGTGTGAATCAGCCTCTTGGCCCTGTGTGAGGCTGTGGCTTAGATTCTCAGCACCTGATGGATTAAAGAAAGATCCCATGTGTGCATCCAAAGCCAAAATGGCAAAAAGAGCAGTCATTGTGGATGAAGTCTCTCGCTTTCCTCTGGAAAGTTCCTGACCTGCATCAAGTGAGAATAGGGATCCTTTGGGTCAAATGAGTTCTTCAAAGCCCTGCAGAGGCTAGCCCATAGGTTCTTGGGTTTTCTCCTGTCTCCAATTCACACAAAGAATCTATACCCGAAAGTCAGTAGGCCTCAAATTGGAGAAGCAGAGCAGTGTTAATGGCAGGCGTATTTGATCACTCCTGGTTCACAGGAAGGGTGTCCAGGACACCCTGACATTAGGCAAATGAGGGGCAGGGGAGCTTATTCTAGACACTGTCTTGGGCTGCCCCCCTCAATGAAACCTCCAGCCAGAGGTTATGATGAGTGTCTATATGGAAGAAGATGAGGGCCATGTGGCAGTGTTTTGGTTTGAATTTTGGGCATTTGTGAGGAATTTGGAAGGGATGACTGGGTCCACCTGGGCTTGAACTCTGGCGTGATTCCCCTTAGAGACTGAGTTCTGGAACTGAACTCAGAGAAGTATTGCCATGAATTGTGTTGGGATTTTAGGAGGCCACGCATGAGAGTTGCCCCTTGGAAACTGAGATCTAGGCCCAGGGTGGCTTTCCACAGAGCACTGGGAATCTCAGCCAGGATATCACATGATTTTATTCTTAAAGACCTGGCAGCCATAATTGAGAGTCACAACACACATGGACCTCACATTGTAGACCCCAAATGGGCCTGGTTTGATGTGACCTTTTGGCCAGTCTTGGGAAGCCTTGCCTCTGAGTGTTTCTCCAGAGCTTTCATTGAAATGAGCTTCCTCACCATTTAGTGGTTCCTGAATGAATAGAAACCCACAGTGCCTCCAAGTTCATCCTGGAAAAATGGCTTGATAAATACCATGAAATTTTTGAAATTCCCATGACCAGGTGGCACTGGAGAACCTTTGGATGTCCTGTTGCTGATCATGAGTGTACCAGACAGTGCCTTGATTGACTGGGTTTCATGAAAATGGTGTAGAACAGAGATGCCAGTAAGTTGGAGCCTGCTGATGAGTGGGCCTAGAGCAGTGGTGTGCAGGTGTGTGATAAAACATCTGTAGTGGAGCCATGTGGATCTGCCATTGGCTTCCACATGGCTTGTGAATGACACGGTGCAGCCAGCAGACCCTTATATGTAAAGGCATCTTGTTATATGGAGAGGATTCCGGGCAATGTTCAGAATCAGGTTGCTATGGTCAAGGGGGCAAGGTCTGTGGGATAGAAGCCTGGTTGGTGCATTCTCCTAGGACCCTGAGTCAGCACACGTGACAGAACTCCCTCCAGCACTGTGTCCCAGTTGAACTCCTTGTATTTCATGAAGCAAATAGGAAACTCCCAGTGAAGCAGCAAGAAACACCAGGAAAAGTGGAGGATGACCAAATGGCCTCACAGTCCACACGGGGAAACACTTAGACCCCAGTGGCCACAGTTGACCTACAAAGAGAGAATTCAGCACTGCTGCCTCATGTTCGTTGGAAAATCAGAAACCATGTCCTCCAGGTCACATAGATGCAAAAAAGCTTTGATGGTCTCACTACAAAGGAAGATAACGCTCCTGACAACAACATATATTTCAAGGGTCCAACCTCAGAGGCAGTTTCCTAAGAAGTCTTTAGGCCACAGAGCTCCATGTTTGTGGAGTGTTTACCCTGTCCTTTCCTTATGGAAACTCCTCTACCACCTCCAAGCTTGTGAACTCCTGAGCATTTTCCATTGTATATATGTATTCACAGATTTTCTAACTCTTCTCTTCGAATTGTGTCTTACTTGGGGCAAAGGTAATGTCAAGGCATTGTTCTTGATGAGAGTGGGAAGATTTTTGTGTAGCACATCATTGCATACACATTGGATTCATTTTCCTATTTTCCATTCAAAATACTGAATCCCTGACACTAACCCATACCCTCCTAGACTCTGATTACCAATCCTGATATGATGGAGGAAAATAACCCAAACAGAATAGCAATCCATGCAGTTCAGAGGAGGCATGGTGTATAATTGGACTTTCCTTTGGCATTATAAAGGCTAGGTGTTATAAATCTAGTCCAATTTAAGAGAAGTAGTTCTCCATGTGTTTGTAAAGTTAACAAATATGTGAATTCCTGTCTCCCTTTCTCTGCAGCCTATTCAGCACATGTATTTTTACATGCACATACAGAATCCTACCTGGTATCCCACGTACATTCTTGTGAGGAGGCTGACATGGCAGATACAAATTGTGAGAAGAGATCACTCCTCCTAAACGCTGTTGGAACTGAAAATTCAACCTATGGGTGAGCTTTCTACTTGAACAACATGATACATAAATCCATATTCAGTAAATTAAATATTTTTGGATCTGTGGATGATATATATTTCATGATGAATTTTGATTGGCATATATATTTCTACTTTTTAAGTCTCTGTGTGTTTGTATTGTTTTAATGTATATATATATATATATATATATATATACACACAGACACACACACACACACACACACACACTCTCTCCAGATTTTTCAAAGTATGAAATATATGTGTCTTATTATACACTCCCTAAATTCATTCATGTTCAGGTATGTGGATTTATAATTATCTTTTCAAAAGATTATTCTCAGAAATATTCATCCACCTGAAATACACATTTGTTTCCTAGTGAATGGTGCTTAGAAATCCTAATATTTCTACAGTAACTGACCGAGTTTAGCATCAATGCATGTAGATTCCTATGATACATGATATGTATTTTGACGTTTCTTTTTTTTCGACACTGGTACATCACTGTTTCTTCAGTTGATGCACAGCATAGGATATATATTTCATCCACAAGTTCACAATTTCCAGGCATTTGGTTCACTTTCAATCACTTCCTGCTTCAGAACACATGTACTCTTGTATAGTTCTGGACTGGCCTTTTCATGAGACTTCTTTCCAAACACATTATTTTCGATTTCCACAATCAATTTTCAAGCAAATCTCACACAGCCTTCATGGTAAACCAGAACCCTAACATTACCATTAGATATATAACTGGTTGGAATGAATGATTTTGTATCAATATTAGATTTCCTATATATTTTCAGGTATCAGTTCAATCCATTATGTAAATTGGAACCAGTTATATTATTTATTCACAGTATGGTCTATTCATGCATTGTCTCTATATTCATAGACCCAGGGTACACCTATTGGTGCCCCCAAATACTAATCAATACGTCTTCAAGATATTGCTCCCAGAAATGGTGGAAGAAATACTCATGTCACCTGATCTACATATACATTTTATCACAGTGATATTCTGGACACATAATGCAAAGTTCACACTTATGATTGTACCAAAGTCTAAATGCAAAGTGAGCATGGATTACTAAAAACATCCTTGCCCAGGGGCTTAATGCTCTCAAATGTCAATCCTATTGGTGACTACACAGTTGCTTCGTCCTAAGATTACATATTCAACCTCAACCCTGTTGAAAATATCTAATCCTATCATTCATTTATACTTTGACTGATTTCCCAATGTCTCTATTGATATCTGCTTTCCTACATAATTTCCCATATTCATTATTGTGACTGACCCTTCACATGTGCTGACATTTACATCTACTCTCTGACACCCTACTGCTAAAGAACTTTAGGTCCAAATGTTATACTCACTCTTCTTCCTAAACCTACTATCTTCCTAATCCTACCTACTATCCCTTTTTGACTGGATGTTCTCTTCCACATTCAATCATCCAAGGTACAAGATCTTATGCCATTGCATATCAATTTATCTGAGACATCTGTGCAGAAAGTAATTCAAAGCTAAGTATCCCAGTCAAGGGCCCAATGCCCTTCTGGGCTTCAAAGCTTACTTAGATTTCTGTTTTCATACATATTCTTCACCTATATATTATTATCAATATCAAAGGTTCCCAATACCATTCTTCATCCAGTAAGGATTCCTAACCCAAATCAAACATGTTCTTACCCCTAACCATACACTGTTCCCTCAATCCAACTTTACAGAAGAGCAGGGACAGAGTTGGTCTTACAATAGAGGAATGTAGGGGATCTTCCACCTGCTGAGAACTCAAAGGTCCATGCAGAAATGATCCCTGGAGAAGATGTAGGCAGCTCTGAAGGACATGAGAGAGCAAAAGTCATTTTCCATGGCAAACAACCTGGTCAGGATGAAGGGTTTTGTCTGTATTAGCCTCACTCATTTTAATGTAGACAAGATGGACCAAACCAGGCCTGTGTGGAAAGCTGTTCCTGGGTGCCTATGGAGGATATACCATTCTAACTTGTGAAAGTGTCACAGGAAGCAGGGGCAGCCTCCATCTCATAGGACCCTTGGAAGCAACTGTTAGGACAATTTGGTTGCCAAGGCAGTGACCTCATTCAGTTCCTGAAGGAAGTGACCTCACCTCACTTCTTTTGTGATGGAACTCTCTGAACTTGGCAACCAGGAAGCCAGGCACCCAGAGCCAGTTTCAGTCCCAGTCCCAGTGGGCTGACTTGTTTGCATTTACCAAGGACAGAGTCAGTCTTTCTTGGTACCTACTGATGTGAGGATGACCAAATGCCAGGAAAGCTCTGAAGAGGGGACTTTTCTGAGAAAGCAGACAGTGAGTGGCTCACTGGTGGCTCCTGATAACTTCATTGAGTAGGCCAAGGAGGCCAGATCTGAGAGAGGACGGGCCATTTTGGGGGAACATTGTATGGCCCACCAGTCAGAAGACACTCCGGATAGTCACAGACCTACTTGGGGGAAGGAGGTGCCTTAGTGGGTGTGGGTGTGAGTTTATGGTTTTGTGTCATGTTCTGAGAATAGGTAGGAAAGGCAGTTTGTTTGGTTTGGAGTGGACTGTTTCTAGTAAGTCGTTTGACAAGGCGAGTGTTTCTATGTCTGTGTATTCCACTGTATCCCTGGTTGTAGACATTGGAAAAGAGAATGAATCAATGGATGTGTCCTGTCTAGTAGAAAACTTTCCAGCATTCATCCTTTCCAATTTATGAATGGACTGGGGCTTGCCTTATCTATGGGCAACACCTACTATCTTGCTAAGTTCCTGTTTTCTTCCTGAATTCTGGCCACTCTCCGGAATAGGCTCATGGTTTTGTGTCCAAGATATGTACCACCTCCCAGCTCTGTGACATGGCCATGTACTGGATAACTGAAGGGAATGGCAAGCATCTCAGAAAACTCACATATCAGTGTGACCAGTAAAGTGTCAGTGGAGAAACCCTGCTTTGGGCCTTTTGCTTACCTATTGTTCTGTTGCCCTGACTCTCAGGAAGGTCTTTGCCTCAGGCTAGCCCTTTGTGAAGCCTGAAGTAAACAGTTTTCAAATGGAAATGAATGGGCATCACCTGTGGCTTTTTGCTTAATTCCTGTGCAAAGGGATGTGTGTGAATCAGCCTCTTGGCCCTGTGTGAGGCTGTGGCTTAGATTCTCAGCACCTGATGGATTAAAGAAAGATCCCATGTGTGCATCCAAAGCCAAAATGGCAAAAAGAGCAGTCATTGTGGATGAAGTCTCTCGCTTTCCTCTGGAAAGTTCCTGACCTGCATCAAGTGAGAATAGGGATCCTTTGGGTCAAATGAGTTCTTCAAAGCCCTGCAGAGGCTAGCCCATAGGTTCTTGGGTTTTCTCCTGTCTCCAATTCACACAAAGAATCTATACCCGAAAGTCAGTAGGCCTCAAATTGGAGAAGCAGAACAGTGTTAATGGCAGGCGTATTTGATCACTCCTGGTTCACAGGAAGGGTGTCCAGGACACCCTGACATTAGGCAAATGAGGGGCAGGGGAGCTTATTCTAGACACTGTCTTGGGCTGCCCCCCTCAATGAAACCTCCAGCCAGAGGTTATGATGAGTGTCTATATGGAAGAAGATGAGGGCCATGTGGCAGTGTTTTGGTTTGAATTTTGGGCATTTGTGAGGAATTTGGAAGGGATGACTGGGTCCACCTGGGCTTGAACTCTGGCGTGATTCCCCTTAGAGACTGAGTTCTGGAACTGAACTCAGAGAAGTATTGCCATGAATTGTGTTGGGATTTTAGGAGGCCACGCATGAGAGTTGCCCCTTGGAAACTGAGATCTAGGCCCAGGGTGGCTTTCCACAGAGCACTGGGAATCTCAGCCAGGATATCACATGATTTTATTCTTAAAGACCTGGCAGCCATAATTGAGAGTCACAACACACATGGACCTCACATTGTAGACCCCAAATGGGCCTGGTTTGATGTGACCTTTTGGCCAGTCTTGGGAAGCCTTGCCTCTGAGTGTTTCTCCAGAGCTTTCATTGAAATGAGCTTCCTCACCATTTAGTGGTTCCTGAATGAATAGAAACCCACAGTGCCTCCAAGTTCATCCTGGAAAAATGGCTTGATAAATACCATGAAATTTTTGAAATTCCCATGACCAGGTGGCACTGGAGAACCTTTGGATGTCCTGTTGCTGATCATGAGTGTACCAGACAGTGCCTTGATTGACTGGGTTTCATGAAAATGGTGTAGAACAGAGATGCCAGTAAGTTGGAGCCTGCTGATGAGTGGGCCTAGAGCAGTGGTGTGCAGGTGTGTGATAAAACATCTGTGGTGGGGCCATGTGGATCTGCCATTGGCTTCCACATGGCTTGTGAATGACACGGTGCAGCCAGCAGACCCTTATATGTAAAGGCATCTTGTTATATGGAGAGGTTTCCGGGCAATGTTCAGAATCAGGTTGCTATGGTCAAGGGGGCAAGCTCTGTGGGATAGAAGCCTGGTTGGTGCATTCTCCTAGGACCCTGAGTCAGCACACGTGACAGAACTCCCTCCAGCACTGTGTCCCAGTTGAACTCCTTGTATTTCATGAAGCAAATAGGAAACTCCCAGTGAAGCAGCAAGAAACACCAGGAAAAGTGGAGGATGACCAAATGGCCTCAAAGTCCACACGGGGAAACACTTAGACCCCAGTGGCCACAGTTGACCTACAAAGAGAGAATTCAGCACTGCTGCCTCATGTTCGTTGGAAAATCAGAAACCATGTCCTCCAGGTCACATAGATGCAAAAAAGCTTTGATGGTCTCACTACAAAGGAAGATAACGCTCCTGACAACAACATATATTTCAAGGGTCCAACCTCAGAGGCAGTTTCCCAAGAAGTCTTTAGGCCAGCAGAGCTCCATGTTTGTGGAGTGTTTACCGTGTCCCTTACTTATGGAAACTCCTCTACCACCTCCAAGCTTGTGAACTCCTGAGCATTTTCCATTGTATATATGTATTCACAGATTTTCTAACTCTTCTCTTCGAATTGTGTCTTACTTGGGGCAAAGGTAATGTCAAGGCATTGTTCTTGATGAGAGTGGGAAGATTTTTGTGTAGCACATCATTGCATACACATTGGATTCATTTTCCTATTTTCCATTCAAAATACTGAATCCCTGACACTAACCCATACCCTCCTAGACTCTGATTACCAATCCTGATATGATGGAGGAACATAACCCAAACAGAATAGCAATACATGCAGTTCAGAGGAGGCATGGTGTATAATTGGACTTTCCTTTGGCATTATAAAGGCTAGGTGTTATAAATCTAGTCCAATTGAAGAGAAGTAGTTCTCCATGTGTTTGTAAAGTTAACAAATATGTGAATTCCTGTCTCCCTTTCTCTGTAGCCTATTCAGCACATGTATTTTTACATGCACATATAGAATCCTACCTGGTATCCCACGTACATTCTTGTGAGGAGGCTGACATGGCAGATACAAATTATGAGAAGAGATCACTCCTCCTAAACGCTGTTGGAACTGAAAATTCAACCTATGGGTGAGCTTTCTACTTGAACAACATGATACATAAATCCATATTCAGTAAATTAAATATTTTTGGATCTGTGGATGATATATATTTCATGATGAATTTTGATTGGCATATATATTTCTACTTTTTAAAGTCTCTGTGTGTTTGTGTTGTTTGAATGTGTGTGTGTATATATATACATATATATATACACACACACACACACACACACACACACACACTCTCTCTCCAGATTTTTCAAAGTATGAAATATATGTGTCTTATTA